>NC_058087.1:66831547-66990897 GCF_014858855.1 Bufo gargarizans
TGGTCAGCAAGCTCTGTGCCTGTCCCAGATTACAGTGCTGAGTGTCAGTGTTTGCAATTCACTGTGTTATCTGTGGTCTTACATAGGACAGAACAGACCGACTGCATTATTTATTCATTTTTTATTATTTTAAGGGCTCATACACACAGCCACATTTGGGACTTTCCAACTTTCCACCTTTCTGTAGGAGTCTGTAATAAAATGATTCTATATAAAAAAAAATAGCAATGTTCCCTGCATACAAAAGAGAAATGGCAGTTGCCACGCAATCCAAGTACGAACTGGTCCCGGAGGATTTGATCTCCATTTCCAAGAATGTAAGCACCGTTGGCCTCTCTCTTCCGTACATGTGACCAGATCTTCTGGAGGGCGTTGGCAAACTGGGCAATAGTCTCATCTTCACACTGGAAGCGAGTGAAGAAACAGGACCTAAGGCTGAGGGTAGTGGTTGTTTCTCCGTAGACAGACTCGAGAATATAGCGTCCAGTGTATTCCTTTCCTCTTCTGGACGTAGCATCCCCTTCCAAGGCGTTGAGCGCCACATCTGATTTTAAATCCGGAGCCAAGTTGTACAACCTGAGGGTGCTCTTAAGGTGTGCGGCCCAGTCTTATAGCAGCATATTGTGGCCATCAAACCGCACTAGCTGATTCAATATTGCCCCTGCGGGCAAACACATAATCAGAGCTACTCCCACGGCAGGAGGGGTGATGGGGGCCACAGCCGGAACCGCCTAGGAACTGGTTGGGTTCTGCATGGTGATCAATGTACCCTGCTCGCAGCGCCAAATAAAAGAAGACTGATGGCTGGGCCCACAGGTAAAGAGGGTACACGATGCCACACAGACAGCGGTTCTTTCCCAGAAGTTGAGTTTAGTGAACAATAGACTGAGAATATCTAAAACAGATTGGTACACAGAAAATAATCCGACAGTGAATTTAACACAGCCTAACAATAAAAAGACAAACAGACAAAAACACACAACAAAGGGACCTAACACTCGGCTCAAGGTACTAGTCAGAAGCCAAGTGCAGTGCCCGAGCCAGAATCGCACAGAGGTTCCACTGGCTGGACAAAATGACCATGACAATAACCATAGATGTCCACTATTGGGTGGATATAAATTGAGACTGGTAAAAATGGGTAGATCGGGTATCGTCAAGGAGATGTAAGTGGGGTGCCAGTTCAATAAAGACAGCTCCAAGGTCTAGAAATCGATAGATTGATGTGGAGCCCGGTTAAGGGATCGGGTGCTGTCCCTAATGTTCCCTACTTGAACTGGTATTCCCTAGTGACCTCCTAAAACGGAGTCTGTGGCCCCGTCTGGAAACTCACCCTCATCTAAAGGCTCTAGAACGCCCTGATTCCCTCAACATAAGGAGAGCTTCAAAGGATCCAGATCAGATGCTTCAAGGTACGCCTTAAATCTCCAAGGATTCACACGGTGAAGAGACTATGTCCCAAGGCGTTTCATCAGTTTGAAGAGTCAGCCAACGAATCATCAGGGAACACGGGGCTGAGGCTGTCAGGGTAGTGTGAAAGAATGCATATGGCAAAATTTCGGGTGGTTCCTGACAATGACATAGGAAATAAAAGGAACCAGTCAGGAACCAAAGTGCAGGAAATGAACAAACAAAAGTACCAGCACCAAAAGAGAATACACTTACTGCAATATTCCGGGGATGAGCGTATGGCTAGACTCCTGAATGCAGGGACACTGCAAATTGAAGTGTCCCCGCGTTGGTAAGCAGACCTGGCAGCAAGCGAATGGCTTGCCGCACGTGTTTAAATGTTGAGGGACTGGGCCAGAGGCACGCACACGTCGCACTTGGCATCATCACGTGGTGCCAGCCGTACGCACATGCGCACCACCGATCCCTAGAAAATCCAAAGACCGTCCAAAAGCCGGCGTATGGTACGGCTAAAGACGCGTCATCGCACGATGACGTCGACTGGCGCAAGCGCACAGCCGCTCCTGGGGAAATCGCAGTCCCAGCATTACGTGCCGTTTTGTGTGCACTTGGGGAGAGACAAAGCCAACAAATCAAATAGGAGCATATATACATAGGGGGTGGGGGCTTCATTGTGTTACATGTCCACAAAGGGACCCACCACAGCCACCTCCCAGCTACCTTTTGAAAGAAGACCAAGTAAAAGTAGAGGTAGACCGGTGAAACGGTACTACTTCTATGTAAGGCATTTATGAGGACATAATGGGCAGGTTAAAAAAAAAACACAGCTAAAGGAGAAATAAAAAATAAAAAAAATTAAGGATGGTGACAGAAAAGGAGAAGAAAAGCAAAACTTAACAGCGAACCCAAGGGGACAAAGGGTTAAGTCAGAACAGCAAACAAATGAAAAACAAGATGAACATGAAAAAGATATTAAAAAAAGTCATGGGAGGAAGGGGGGGGGGGGGGAGGGGACCTAAACAGAGCCAGGCCAAACCAGATGGTCCATGTACTAGGTACTCTATATTAAACATCCAAAATGAAGTTGTTCGTTAAAGGGAACCTATCACCGGTATTTTGTGTATAGAGCTGAGGACATGGGTTGCTAGATGGCCACTAGCACATCCGCAATACCCAGTCCCCATAGCTCTGTGTGCTTTTATTGTGTAAAAAAAAATATTTGATACATATGCAAATTAACCTGAGATGAGTCCTGTTCCTGACTCATCTCACATACAGGAATCATCTCAGGTTAATTTGCATATGTATCAAATAGTTTTTTTTACACAATAAAAGCACACAGAGCTATGGGGACTGGGTATTGCGGATGTGCTAGCGGCCATCTAGCAACCCATGTCCTCAGCTCTATACACAAAATCCCGATGACAGGTTCCCTTTATGCCCTTGAGTGCTAGGGGTATTCAGTTTAACCTCTTAAGGACACAGGGCGTACCTGTACGCCCTGTGTATTTCTGATCACCGCCGCGCGGCGGGCGGTGATCGGAAGCTGGTGCCTGCTCAAATCATTGAGCAGGCACCTCGGCTAAATGGGCGGGGGGGTCCCATGACCCCTGCATGTCGGAGATCGCCGCAAACCGCAGGTCAATTCAGACCTGCGGTTTGCGGCTTTTACCTATTGCGGTGGCGGCGGGCGGCGGTGCCATTGGGTCCCTATGGGGCTGTAGAGGAGACCCGATGGCATGGAAGACAGCGCGATGCCTTCCTGTGACATGCCTCTGAGATCCAGCCCCCTGGATCTCACAGGCCGGAAGCTGTATGAGTAATACACACAGTATTACTCATACAGCCAATGCATTCCAATACAGAAGTATTGGAATGTATTGTAAAGGATTTTTTGTCATCTTACATCACAAAAAGTGTAATAGCAAGCGATCAAAAATTCATATGCACCCCAAAATAGTGCCAATCAAACCGTCATCTCATCCCTCAAAAAATTAGACCCTACCTAAGATAATCGCACAAAAACTGAAAAAACTATGGCTCTCAGACTATGGAGACACTAAAACATGATTTTTTGGGTTTCAAAAATGAAATCATTGTGTAAAACTTACATTAATAACAAAATTGTATACATATTAGGTATTGCCGCGTCCGTGACAACCTGCTCTATAAAAATACCACATGATCTAACCTGTCAGATGAATTTTGTAAATAAAAATAAAAACGGTGCCAAAACAGCTATTTCTTGTTACCTTGTCTCTCAAAAAGTGTAATATAGAGCAACCAAAAATCATATGTACCCTAAACTAGTACCAACAAAACTTCCACCCTATCCCGTAGTTTCTAAAAGGGGGTCACTTTTTGGGATTTTCTACTCTAGAGGTGCATCAGGGGGTCTTCAAATGTGACATGGTGTCAAAAAACCAGTCCAGCAAAATCTGCCTTCCAAAAACCGTATGGCATTCGTTTCCTTCTGCGCCCTGCTGTGTGCACGTACAGCAGTTTACGACCACATATGGGGTGTTACTGTAAACTACAGAATCAGGGCCATAAATATTGAGTTTTGTTTGGCTGTTAACCCTTGCTTTGTAACTGGAAAAAAAATATTAAAATGGAAAATATGCCCAAAAAGTGAAATTTTGAAATTGTATCTCTATTTTCCATTAATTCTTGTGGAACACCTAAAGGGTTAACAACGTTTGAGAAATCAGTTTTGAATACCTTGAGGGGTGTAGTTTCTTAGATGGGGTACATTTATGGAGTTTCTACTCCAGGGTTGCATCAGTGGGGTTTCAAATGGGACCTGGTGTCAAAAAAAACAGTCCAGCAAAATCTGCCTTCCAAAAACCGTATGGCATTCCTTTCCTTTTGAGCCCTGCCGTGTGCCCATACAGCGGTTTACGACCACATATGGGGTGTTTCTGTAAACTACAGAATCAGGGCCATAAATATTGAGTTTTGTTTGGCTGTTAACCCTTGCTTTGTAACTGGGAAAAAAATATTAAAATGGAAAATATGCCAAAAAAGTGAAATTTTGAAATTGTATCTCTAGTTTCCATTAATTCTTGTGGAACACCTAAAGGGTTAACAACGTTTGTAAAATCAGTTTTGAATACCTTAAGGGGTGTAGTTTATAGAATGGGGTCATTTTTGGGTGGTCTCTATTATGTAAGCCTCACAAAGTGATTTCAGACCTGAATTGGTCCTTAAAAAGTTGGTTTTTGAAAATTTCTGAGACATTTCAAGATTTACTTCTAAACTTCTAAGCCTTGTAACTAGGGATGAGCGAACTCGAACTGTATAGTTCGGGTTCGTACCGAATTTTGGGGTGTCCGTGACACGGACCCGAACCCGGACATTTTCGTAAAAGTCCGGGTTCGGGTTCGGTGTTCGTCGCTTTCTTCGCGCTTTTGTGACGCTTTCTTGGCGCTTTTTGAAAGGCTGCAAAGCAGCCAATCAACAAGCGTCATACTACTTGCCCCAAGAGGCCATCACAGCCATGCCTACTATTGGCATGGCTGTGATTGGCCAGAGCACCATGTGACCCAGCCTCTATTTAAGCTGGAGTCACATAGCGCCGCCCGTCACTCTGCTCTGATTAGCGTAGGGAGAGGTTGCGGCTGCGACAGTAGGGCGAGATTAGGCAGATTAACTCCTCCAAAGGACTTGATTAACTGATCGATCTGCAGCTGTGGATCATTGAGCTGCTGATCCTCAATTGCTCACTGTTTTTAGGCTGCACAGACCGTTTGTCAGTCACATTTTTCTGGGGTGATCGGCGGCCATTTTGTGTCTTGTGGTGCGCCAGCACAAGCTGCGACCAAGTGCATTTAACCCTCAATGGTGTGGTTGTTTTTTGGCTAAAGCCTACATCAGGGTGAAGCTGTCACACCAAGTGCATTTAACCAGCAATAGTCTGTTCATTTTTTGGCCATATACAAAATCAGGGGCAAGCTGCGCCTGTCACCAAGTGCATTTAACCCTCAATGGTGTGGTTGTTTTTTGGCTAAAGCCTACATCAGGGTGAAGCTGTCACACCAAGTGCATTTAACCAGCAATAGTCTGTTCATTTTTTGGCCATATACTAAATCAGGGGCAAGCTGCGCCTGTCACCAAGTGCATTTAACCCTCAATGGTGTGGTTGTTTTTTGGCTAAAGCCTACATCAGGGTGAAGCTGTCACACCAAGTGCATTTAACCAGCAATAGTCTGTTTATTTTTTGGCCATATCCCAGTCTAATTCTGTCACTAAATCCATACCGGTCACCCAGCGCCTAAATACTAGGCCTCAAATTTATATCCAGCTAAATCTGTCCCTAGTGCTGTAGCTGGGCGAGTTATTTAGTGTCCGTTCAAGCACATTTCTTGTTCTGGGTTGAAATACAATTCCCAATTTAGCAATTTCATAATTTAGTGGTTTCTGCTATATCAGAGCTATTTGAAATCTATCCCTAAAAGGGTATATAATATTCAAGGTGCACATTGGGTCATTCAGAATAACTTCACACACACCCGCTACTGTGTATTTCCAAGTCTAATTCTGGCACTAAACCCATACCTGTCACCCAGCGCCTAAATACTAGGCCTCAAATTTATATCCCGCTAAATCTGTCCTTAGTGCTGTAGCTGGGCGAGTTATTTAGTGTCCGTTCAAGCACATTTCTTGTTCTGGGTTGAAATACAATTCCCAATTTAGCAATTTCATAATTTAGTGGTTTCTGCTATATCAGAGCTATTTGAAATCTATCCCTAAAAGGGTATATAATATTCAAGGTGCACATTGGGTCATTCAGAATAACTTCACACACACCCGCTACTGTGTATTTCCAAGTCTAATTCTGGCACTAAACCCATACCTGTCACCCAGCGCCTAAATACTAGGCCTCAAATTTATATCCCGCTAAATCTGTCCTTAGTGCTGTAGCTGGGCGAGTTATTTAGTGTCCGTTCAAGCACATTTCTTGTTCTGGGTTGAAATACAATTCCCAATTTAGCAATTTCATAATTTAGTGGTTTCTGCTATATCAGAGCTATTTGAAATCTATCCCTAAAAGGGTATATAATATTCAAGGTGCACATTGGGTCATTCAGAATAACTTCACACACACCCGCTACTGTGTATTTCCAAGTCTAATTCTGGCACTAAACCCATACCTGTCACCCAGCGCCTAAATACTAGGCCTCAAATTTATATCCCGCTAAATCTGTCCTTAGTGCTGTAGCTGGGCGAGTTATTTAGTGTCCGTTCAAGCACATTTCTTGTTCTGGGTTGAAATACAATTCCCAATTTAGCAATTTCATAATTTAGTGGTTTCTGCTATATCAGAGCTATTTGAAATCTATCCCTAAAAGGGTATATAATATTCAAGGTGCACATTGGGTCATTCAGAATAACTTCACACACACCCGCTACTGTGTATTTCCAAGTCTAATTCTGGCACTAAACCCATACCTGTCACCCAGCGCCTAAATACTAGGCCTCAAATTTATATCCCGCTAAATCTGTCCTTAGTGCTGTAGCTGGGCGAGTTATTTAGTGTCCGTTCAAGCACATTTCTTGTTCTGGGTTGAAATACAATTCCCAATTTAGCAATTTCATAATTTAGTGGTTTCTGCTATATCAGAGCTATTTGAAATCTATCCCTAAAAGGGTATATAATATTCAAGGTGCACATTGGGTCATTCAGAATAACTTCACACACACCCGCTACTGTGTATTTCCAAGTCTAATTCTGGCACTAAACCCATACCTGTCACCCAGCGCCTAAATACTAGGCCTCAAATTTATATCCCGCTAAATCTGTCCTTAGTGCTGTAGCTGGGCGAGTTATTTAGTGTCCGTTCAAGCACATTTCTTGTTCTGGGTTGAAATACAATTCCCAATTTAGCAATTTCATAATTTAGTGGTTTCTGCTATATCAGAGCTATTTGAAATCTATCCCTAAAAGGGTATATAATATTCAAGGTGCACATTGGGTCATTCAGAATAACTTCACACACACCCGCTACTGTGTATTTCCAAGTCTAATTCTGGCACTAAACCCATACCTGTCACCCAGCGCCTAAATACTAGGTCTCAAATTTATATCCCGCTAAATCTGTCCTTAGTGCTGTAGCTGGGCGAGTTATTTAGTGTCCGTTCAAGCACATTTCTTGTTCTGGGTTGAAATACAATTCCCAATTTAGCAATTTCATAATTTAGTGGTTTCTGCTATATCAGAGCTATTTGAAATCTATCCCTAAAAGGGTATATAATATTCAAGGTGCACATTGGGTCATTCAGAATAACTTCACACACACCCGCTACTGTGTATTTCTAAGTCTAATTCTGTCACTAAACCCATACCTGTCACCCAGCGCCTAAATACTAGGCCTCAAATTTATATCCTGCTAAATCTCTCGTTAACGCTGTCCTGTTGTGGCTGGGAAAGTTATTTAGTGTCCGTCAAAGCACATTTTTTGTTCTGGGTTTAAATACAATTCCCAATTTAACAATTTCATAATTTAGTGGTTTCTGCTATATCAGAGCTATTTGAAATCTATCCCTAAAAGGGTATATAATATTCAAGGTGCACATTGGGTCATTCAGAATAACTTCACACACACCCGCTACTGTGTATTTCCAAGTCTAATTCTGTCACTAAACCCATACCTGTCACCCAGCGCCTAAATACTAGGCCTCAAATTTATATCCTGCTAAATCTCTCGTTAACGCTGTCCTGTTGTGGCTGGGAAAGTTATTTAGTGTCCGTCAAAGCACATTTTTTGTTCTGGGTTGAAATACAATTCCCAATTTAGCAATTTCATAATTTAGTGGTTTCTGCTATATCAGAGCTATTTGAAATCTATCCCTAAAAGGGTATATAATATTCAAGGTGCACATAGGGTCATTCAGAATAACTTCACACACACGCTTCTGTGCATTTCCAAGTCTAATTCTGTCACTAAATCCATACCGGTCACCCAGCGCCTAAATACTAGGCCTCAAATTTATATCCAGCTAAATCTGTCCCTAGTGCTGTAGCTGGGCGAGTTATTTAGTGTCCGTTTAAGCACATTTCTTGTTCTGGGTTGAAATACAATTCCCAATTTAGCAATTTCATAATTTAGTGGTTTCTGCTATATCAGAGCTATTTGAAATCTATCCCTAAAAGGGTATATAATATTCAAGGTGCACATAGGGTCATTCAGAATAACTTCACACACACGCTTCTGTGCATTTCCAAGTCTAATTCTGTCACTAAATCCATACCGGTCACCCAGCGCCTAAATACTAGGCCTCAAATTTATATCCAGCTAAATCTGTCCCTAGTGCTGTAGCTGGGCGAGTTATTTAGTGTCCGTTCAAGCACATTTCTTGTTCTGGGTTGAAATACAATTCCCAATTTAGCAATTTCATAATTTAGTGGTTTCTGCTATATCAGAGCTATTTGAAATCTATCCCTAAAAGGGTATATAATATTCAAGGTGCACATAGGGTCATTCAGAATAACTTCACACACCCGCTACTGTGCATTTCCAAATCTAATTCTGTCACTAAACCCATACCTGTCACCCAGCGCCTAAATACTAGGCCTCAAATTTATATCCCGCTAAATCTCTCGTTACCGCTGTCCTGTTGTGGCTGGGAAAGTTATTTAGTGTCCGTCAAAGCACATTTTTTGTTCTGGGTTGAAATACAATTCCCAATTTAGCAATTTCATAATTTAGTCGTTTCTGCTATATCAGAGCTATTTGAAATCTATCCCTAAAAGGGTAGATCATATTGAAGGTGCACATAGGGTCATTCAGAATAACTTCACACACACGCTTCTGTGCATTTCCAAGTCTAATTCTGTCACTAAATCCATACCGGTCACCCAGCGCCTAAATACTAGGCCTCAAATTTATATCCCGCTGAATTTGAATACAATACATTGGGCCAATAATATATTTGTTGTTGTGGTGAACCATAACAATGAGAAAAACATCTAGTAAGGGACGCGGACGTGGACATGGTCGTGGTGGTGTTAGTGGACCCTCTGGTGCTGGGAGAGGACGTGGCCGTTCTGCCACATCCAATGTGCTGACGACAAGACCCGAGTGGTTTGCACGCTGTGCCATCAGAGCCTGAAGCGAGGCATTAACGTTCTGAACCTGAGCACAACCTGCATGACCAGGCACCTGCATGCAAAGCATGAACTGCAGTGGAGTAAACACCTTAAAACCAAGGAAGTCACTCAGGCTCCCCCTGCTACCTCTTCTGCTGCTGCCGCCTCGGCCTATTCTGCTGCTGCCGCCTCGGCCTCTTCCTCCGCCTCTGGAGGAACGTTGGCACCTGCCGCCCAGCAAACAGGGGATGTACCACCAACACCACCACCACCACCTCCGTCACCAAGCGTCTCAACCATGTCACACGCCAGCGTTCAGCTCTCCATCTCACAAACATTTGATAGAAAGCGTAAATTCCCACCTAGCCACCCTCGATCCCTGGCCCTGAATGCCAGCATTTCTAAACTACTGGCCTATGAAATGCTGTCATTTAGGCTGGTGGACACAGACAGCTTCAAACAGCTCATGTCGCTTGCTGTCCCACAGTATGTTGTTCCCAGCCGGCACTACTTCTCCAAGAGAGCCGTGCCTTCCCTGCACAACCAAGTATCCGATAAAATCAAGTGTGCACTGCGCAACGCCATCTGTGGCAAGGTCCACCTAACCACAGATACGTGGACCAGTAAGCACGGCCAGGGACGCTATATCTCCCTAACTGCACACTGGGTAAATGTAGTGGCAGCTGGGCCCCAGGCGGAGAGCTGTTTGGCGCACGTCCTTCCGCCGCCAAGGATCGCAGGGCAACATTCTTTGCCTCCTGTTGCCACCTCCTCCTTCTCGGCTTCCTCCTCCTCTTCTTCCACCTGCTCATCCAGTCAGCCACACACCTTCACCACCAACTTCAGCACAGCCCGGGGTAAACGTCAGCAGGCCATTCTGAAACTCATATGTTTGGGGGACAGGCCCCACACCGCACAGGAGTTGTGGCGGGGTATAGAACAACAGACCGACGAGTGGTTGCTGCCGGTGAGCCTCAAGCCCGGCCTGGTGGTGTGTGATAATGGGCGAAATCTCGTTGCAGCTCTGGGACTAGCCAATTTGACGCACATCCCTTGCTTGGCGCATGTGCTGAATTTGGTGGTGCAGAAGTTCATTCACAACTACCCCGACATGTCAGAGCTGCTGCATAAAGTGCGGGCCGTCTGTTCGCGCTTCCGGCGTTCACATCCTGCTGCTGCTCGCCTGTCTGCGCTACAGCGTAACTTCGGCCTTCCCGCTCACCGCCTCATATGCGACGTGCCCACCAGGTGGAACTCCACCTTGCACATGCTGGACAGACTGTGCGAGCAGCAGCAGGCCATAGTGGAGTTTCAGCTGCAGCACGCACGGGTCAGTCGCACTACAGAACAGCACCACTTCACCACCAATGACTGGGCCTCCATGCGAGACCTGTGTGCCCTGTTGCGCTTTTTCGAGTACTCCACCAACATGGCCAGTGGCGATGACACCGTTATCAGCGTTACAATACCACTTCTATGTCTCCTTGAGAAAACACTTAGGGCGATGATGGAAGAGGAGGTGGCCCAGGAGGAGGAGGAGGAGGAGGAGGAAGAGGGGTCATTTTTAGCACTTTCAGGCCAGTCTCTTCGAAGTGACTCAGAGGGAGGTTTTTGGCAACAGCAGAGGCCAGGTACAAATGTGGCCAGCCAGGGCCCACTACTGGAGGACGAGGAGGACGAGGATGAGGAGGAGGTGGAGGAGGATGAGGATGAAGCATGGTCACAGCGGGGTGGCACCCAACGCAGCTCGGGTCCATCACTGGTGCGTGGCTGGGGGGAAAGGCAGGACGATGACGATACGCCTCCCACAGAGGACAGCTTGTCCTTATCCCTGGGCAGCCTGGCACACATGAGCGACTACATGCTGCAGTGCCTGCGCAACGACAGCAGAGTTGCCCACATTTTAACCTGTGCGGACTACTGGGTTGCCACCCTGCTGGATCCACGCTACAAAGACAATGTGCCCACCTTACTTCCTGCACTGGAGCGTGATAGGAAGATGCGCGAGTACAAGCGCACGTTGGTAGACGCGCTACTGAGAGCATTCCCAAATGTCACAGGGGAACAAGTGGAAGCCCAAGGCCAAGGCAGAGGAGGAGCAAGAGGTCGCCAAGGCAGCTGTGTCACGGCCAGCTCCTCTGAGGGCAGGGTTAGCATGGCAGAGATGTGGAAAACTTTTGTCAACACGCCACAGCTAACTGCACCACCACCTGATACGCAACGTGTTAGCAGGAGGCAACATTTCACTAACATGGTGGAACAGTACGTGTGCACACCCCTCCACGTACTGACTGATGGTTCGGCCCCATTCAACTTCTGGGTCTCTAAATTGTCCACGTGGCCAGAGCTAGCCTTTTATGCCTTGGAGGTGCTGGCCTGCCCGGCAGCCAGCGTTTTGTCTGAACGTGTATTCAGCACGGCAGGGGGCGTCATTACAGACAAACGCAGCCGCCTGTCTACAGCCAATGTGGACAAGCTGACGTTCATAAAAATGAACCAGGCATGGATCCCACAGGACCTGTCCGTCCCTTGTCCAGATTAGACATTAACTACCTCCCCATAACCATATATTATTGGACTCCAGGGCACTTCCTCATTCAATCCTATTTTTATTTTCATTTTACCATTATATTGCGATGCTACCCAAAGTTGAATGAACCTCTCCTCTGCCTGTGTGCTAGGCCTAAATATATGCCAATGGACTGTTGCAGTGGTGGCTGACATGAAGCCTGATTCTCTGCTATGACATGCAGACTAATTCTCTGCTGACATGAAGCCAGATTGTCTGTTACGGGACCTCCCTCCTCTGCCTGGGTGCTGGGCCTAAATTTATGACAATGGACTGTTGCAGTGGTGGCTGACGTGAAGCCTCATTCTCTGCTATGACATGCAGACTGATTCTCTGCTGACATGAAGCCAGATTGTCTGTTACGGGACCTCTCTCCTCTGCCTGTGTGCTAGGCCTAAATATATGCCAATGGACTGTTGCAGTGGTGGCTGACGTGAAGCCTGATTCTCTGCTATGACATGCAGACTGATTCTCTGCTGACATGAAGCCAGATCCTCTGTTACGGGACCTCTCTCCTCTGCCTGTGTGTGTGCTGGGCCTAAATATATGCCAATGGACTGTTGCAGTGGTGGCTGACGTGAAGCCTCATTCTCTGCTATGACATGCAGACTAATTCTCTGCTGACATGAAGACAGATTCTCTGTTACGGGACCTCCCTCCTCTGCCTGGGTGCTGGGCCTAAATATATGCCAATGGACTGTTGCAGTGGTGGGTGACGTGAAGCCTCATTCTCTGCTATGACATGCAGACTAATTCTCTGCTGACATGAAGCCAGATTGTCTGTTACGGGACCTCTCTCCTCTGCCTGTGTGTGTGCTGGGCCTAAATATATGCCAATGGACTGTTGCAGTGGTGGCTGACGTGAAGCCTCATTCTCTGCTATGACATGCAGACTAATTCTCTGCTGACATGAAGACAGATTCTCTGTTACGGGACCTCTCTCCTCTGCCTGTGTGTGTGCTGGGCCTAAATATATGCCAATGGACTGTTGCAGTGGTGGCTGACGTGAAGCCTCATTCTCTGCTATGACATGCAGACTAATTCTCTGCTGACATGAAGACAGATTCTCTGTTACGGGACCTCCCTCCTCTGCCTGGGTGCTGGGCCTAAATATATGCCAATGGACTGTTGCAGTGGTGGGTGACGTGAAGCCTGATTCTCTGCTATGACATGCAGACTAATTCTCTGCTGACATGAAGACAGATTCTCTGTTACGGGACCTCTCTCCTCTGCCTGTGTGTGTGCTGGGCCTAAATATATGCCAATGGACTGTTGCAGTGGTGGCTGACGTGAAGCCTCATTCTCTGCTATGACATGCAGACTAATTCTCTGCTGACATGAAGACAGATTCTCTGTTACGGGACCTCCCTCCTCTGCCTGGGTGCTGGGCCTAAATATATGCCAATGGACTGTTGCAGTGGTGGCTGACGTGAAGCCTCATTCTCTGCTATGACATGCAGACTGATTCTCTGCTGACATGAAGCCAGATCGTCTGTTACGGGACCTCTCTGCTCTGCCTGTGTGCTAGGCCTAAATATATGCCAATGGACTGTTGCAGTGGTGGGTGACGTGAAGCCTCATTCTCTGCTATGACATGCAGACTGATTCTCTGCTGTCATGAAGCCAGATTGTCTGTTACGGGACCTCTCTGCTCTGCCTGTGTGCTAGGCCTAAATATATGCCAATGGACTGTTGCAGTGGTGGGTGACGTGAAGCCTCATTCTCTGCTATGACATGCAGACTAATTCTCTGCTGACATGAAGACAGATTCTCTGTTACGGGACCTCCCTCCTCTGCCTGGGTGCTGGGCCTAAATATATGCCAATGGACTGTTGCAGTGGTGGGTGACGTGAAGCCTCATTCTCTGCTATGACATGCAGACTAATTCTCTGCTGACATGAAGCCAGATTGTCTGTTACGGGACCTCTCTCCTCTGCCTGTGTGTGTGCTGGGCCTAAATATATGCCAATGGACTGTTGCAGTGGTGGCTGACGTGAAGCCTCATTCTCTGCTATGACATGCAGACTAATTCTCTGCTGACATGAAGACAGATTCTCTGTTACGGGACCTCCCTCCTCTGCCTGGGTGCTGGGCCTAAATATATGCCAATGGACTGTTGCAGTGGTGGGTGACGTGAAGCCTGATTCTCTGCTATGACATGCAGACTAATTCTCTGCTGACATGAAGCCAGATTGTCTGTTACGGGACCTCTCTCCTCTGCCTGTGTGTGTGCTGGGCCTAAATATATGCCAATGGACTGTTGCAGTGGTGGGTGACGTGAAGCCTCATTCTCTGCTATGACATGCAGACTAATTCTCTGCTGACATGAAGACAGATTCTCTGTTACGGGACCTCTCTCCTCTGCCTGTGTGTGTGCTGGGCCTAAATATATGCCAATGGACTGTTGCAGTGGTGGCTGACGTGAAGCCTCATTCTCTGCTATGACATGCAGACTAATTCTCTGCTGACATGAAGACAGATTCTCTGTTACGGGACCTCCCTCCTCTGCCTGGGTGCTGGGCCTAAATATATGCCAATGGACTGTTGCAGTGGTGGCTGACGTGAAGCCTCATTCTCTGCTATGACATGCAGACTGATTCTCTGCTGACATGAAGCCAGATCCTCTGTTACGGGACCTCTCTCCTCTGCCTGTGTGTGTGCTGGGCCTAAATATATGCCAATGGACTGTTGCAGTGGTGGCTGACGTGAAGCCTCATTCTCTGCTATGACATGCAGACTAATTCTCTGCTGACATGAAGACAGATTCTCTGTTACGGGACCTCCCTCCTCTGCCTGGGTGCTGGGCCTAAATATATGCCAATGGACTGTTGCAGTGGTGGGTGACGTGAAGCCTCATTCTCTGCTATGACATGCAGACTAATTCTCTGCTGACATGAAGCCAGATTGTCTGTTACGGGACCTCTCTCCTCTGCCTGTGTGTGTGCTGGGCCTAAATATATGCCAATGGACTGTTGCAGTGGTGGCTGACGTGAAGCCTCATTCTCTGCTATGACATGCAGACTAATTCTCTGCTGACATGAAGACAGATTCTCTGTTACGGGACCTCTCTCCTCTGCCTGTGTGTGTGCTGGGCCTAAATATATGCCAATGGACTGTTGCAGTGGTGGCTGACGTGAAGCCTCATTCTCTGCTATGACATGCAGACTAATTCTCTGCTGACATGAAGACAGATTCTCTGTTACGGGACCTCCCTCCTCTGCCTGGGTGCTGGGCCTAAATATATGCCAATGGACTGTTGCAGTGGTGGGTGACGTGAAGCCTGATTCTCTGCTATGACATGCAGACTAATTCTCTGCTGACATGAAGACAGATTCTCTGTTACGGGACCTCTCTCCTCTGCCTGTGTGTGTGCTGGGCCTAAATATATGCCAATGGACTGTTGCAGTGGTGGCTGACGTGAAGCCTCATTCTCTGCTATGACATGCAGACTAATTCTCTGCTGACATGAAGACAGATTCTCTGTTACGGGACCTCCCTCCTCTGCCTGGGTGCTGGGCCTAAATATATGCCAATGGACTGTTGCAGTGGTGGCTGACGTGAAGCCTCATTCTCTGCTATGACATGCAGACTGATTCTCTGCTGACATGAAGCCAGATCGTCTGTTACGGGACCTCTCTGCTCTGCCTGTGTGCTAGGCCTAAATATATGCCAATGGACTGTTGCAGTGGTGGGTGACGTGAAGCCTCATTCTCTGCTATGACATGCAGACTGATTCTCTGCTGTCATGAAGCCAGATTGTCTGTTACGGGACCTCTCTGCTCTGCCTGTGTGCTAGGCCTAAATATATGCCAATGGACTGTTGCAGTGGTGGGTGACGTGAAGCCTCATTCTCTGCTATGACATGCAGACTAATTCTCTGCTGACATGAAGACAGATTCTCTGTTACGGGACCTCCCTCCTCTGCCTGGGTGCTGGGCCTAAATATATGCCAATGGACTGTTGCAGTGGTGGGTGACGTGAAGCCTCATTCTCTGCTATGACATGCAGACTAATTCTCTGCTGACATGAAGCCAGATTGTCTGTTACGGGACCTCTCTCCTCTGCCTGTGTGTGTGCTGGGCCTAAATATATGCCAATGGACTGTTGCAGTGGTGGCTGACGTGAAGCCTCATTCTCTGCTATGACATGCAGACTAATTCTCTGCTGACATGAAGACAGATTCTCTGTTACGGGACCTCCCTCCTCTGCCTGGGTGCTGGGCCTAAATATATGCCAATGGACTGTTGCAGTGGTGGGTGACGTGAAGCCTGATTCTCTGCTATGACATGCAGACTAATTCTCTGCTGACATGAAGCCAGATTGTCTGTTACGGGACCTCTCTCCTCTGCCTGTGTGTGTGCTGGGCCTAAATATATGCCAATGGACTGTTGCAGTGGTGGGTGACGTGAAGCCTCATTCTCTGCTATGACATGCAGACTAATTCTCTGCTGACATGAAGACAGATTCTCTGTTACGGGACCTCTCTCCTCTGCCTGTGTGTGTGCTGGGCCTAAATATATGCCAATGGACTGTTGCAGTGGTGGCTGACGTGAAGCCTCATTCTCTGCTATGACATGCAGACTAATTCTCTGCTGACATGAAGACAGATTCTCTGTTACGGGACCTCCCTCCTCTGCCTGGGTGCTGGGCCTAAATATATGCCAATGGACTGTTGCAGTGGTGGCTGACGTGAAGCCTCATTCTCTGCTATGACATGCAGACTGATTCTCTGCTGACATGAAGCCAGATCGTCTGTTACGGGACCTCTCTGCTCTGCCTGTGTGCTAGGCCTAAATATATGCCAATGGACTGTTGCAGTGGTGGGTGACGTGAAGCCTCATTCTCTGCTATGACATGCAGACTGATTCTCTGCTGTCATGAAGCCAGATTGTCTGTTACGGGACCTCTCTGCTCTGCCTGTGTGCTAGGCCTAAATATATGCCAATGGACTGTTGCAGTGGTGGGTGACGTGAAGCCTCATTCTCTGCTATGACATGCAGACTAATTCTCTGCTGACATGAAGACAGATTCTCTGTTACGGGACCTCCCTCCTCTGCCTGGGTGCTGGGCCTAAATATATGCCAATGGACTGTTGCAGTGGTGGGTGACGTGAAGCCTCATTCTCTGCTATGACATGCAGACTAATTCTCTGCTGACATGAAGCCAGATTGTCTGTTACGGGACCTCTCTCCTCTGCCTGTGTGTGTGCTGGGCCTAAATATATGCCAATGGACTGTTGCAGTGGTGGCTGACGTGAAGCCTCATTCTCTGCTATGACATGCAGACTAATTCTCTGCTGACATGAAGACAGATTCTCTGTTACGGGACCTCCCTCCTCTGCCTGGGTGCTGGGCCTAAATATATGCCAATGGACTGTTGCAGTGGTGGGTGACGTGAAGCCTGATTCTCTGCTATGACATGCAGACTAATTCTCTGCTGACATGAAGCCAGATTGTCTGTTACGGGACCTCTCTCCTCTGCCTGTGTGTGTGCTGGGCCTAAATATATGCCAATGGACTGTTGCAGTGGTGGGTGACGTGAAGCCTCATTCTCTGCTATGACATGCAGACTAATTCTCTGCTGACATGAAGACAGATTCTCTGTTACGGGACCTCTCTCCTCTGCCTGTGTGTGTGCTGGGCCTAAATATATGCCAATGGACTGTTGCAGTGGTGGCTGACGTGAAGCCTCATTCTCTGCTATGACATGCAGACTAATTCTCTGCTGACATGAAGACAGATTCTCTGTTACGGGACCTCCCTCCTCTGCCTGGGTGCTGGGCCTAAATATATGCCAATGGACTGTTGCAGTGGTGGCTGACGTGAAGCCTCATTCTCTGCTATGACATGCAGACTAATTCTCTGCTGACATGAAGACAGATTCTCTGTTACGGGACCTCTCTCCTCTGCCTGGGTGCCGGGGCCTAAATATCTGAGAATGGACTGTTCCAGTGGTGGGTGACGGGAAGCCAGATTCTCTGCTATGGAACCTCTCTCCAATTGATTTTGGTTAATTTTTATTTATTTAATTTTTAATTTAATTCATTTCCCTATCCACATTTGTTTGCAGGGGATTTACCTACATGTTGCTGCCTTTTGCAGCCCTCTAGCTCTTTCCTGGGCTGTTTTACAGCCTTTTTAGTGCCGAAAAGTTCGGGTCCCCATTGACTTCAATGGGGTTCGGGTTCGGGACGAAGTTCGGATCGGGTTCGGATCCCGAACCCGAACATTTCCGGGATGTTCGGCCGAACTTCTCGAACCCGAACATCCAGGTGTTCGCTCAACTCTACTTGTAACGTCCCCCAAAAATAAAATGTCATTCCCAAAATGATCCTAACATGAAGTAGACATATGGGGAATGTAAAGTAATAACTATTTTTGTAGGTATTACTATGTATTATAGAAGTGGAGAAATTGAAACTTCTAAATTTGCTAATTTTTAAAAAATGTTGGCAAATTTGGTATTTTTTATTTTAAAAAAATGTTTTTTTTTTACTCCATTTTACCAGTGTCATGAAGTACAATATGTGACAAAAAATCTATCTCAGAATGGCCTGGAAAAGTCAAAGCGTTTTAAAGTTATCACCACTTAAAGTGACACTGGTCAGATTTGCAAAAAATGGCCTGGTCCTTAAGGTGAAATAAGGCTGTGTCCTTAAAGGGGTATTCTCAACTTCCCTTTTTATACTTACCTTCCTTGAGCGCGACGTTCACTTCCTGGATTCTTCTCCCGGCCGGGCCGCGCTTGCGCAGAAGACTGAAGATTTTCTCCCAGCCGGGCCGCGCAATGTCCTGAACGCGCACGCCGCCGCGCATGCACCATGGTGACTTATTCCTGGCCTGTATAGTACAGAGTTGGCGTGCGCGTTCGTGGCTCTGTACTATACTGGCCAGGAAGAAGTCATCATGGCGCATGCGCGGCGGCGTGCGCGTTCAGGACACGGACGGGAGAGAATGTTCAGTCTTCTGCGCAAGCGCGGCCCGGCGGGATCCGACAGGAGAGGTGGCCGTAACCAGGGGAGACCAAAGACAACATCAGGTAAGAGGGGACTTATTTTCTAAAAAAAAAAGGGTGGGAATTAGGTAATAAAATGTATTTAGAAAAATGATCACTGTCAAATCATTAACAGATTTAACGGTGATCATTAAGATGAGAATACCCCTTTAAGGAGTTAAAAATCCACCAACATTCCCTTTGTGGCCTCCTCACATGTTCAATTCCCTTGAATTTAATCACTGAGGCTCGTCCGTCATGTGTGGTCTGTACATGTCTCGCAACTCGGTACAGTACAGACCAAAAGTTTGGACACACCTTCTCATTCAAAGAGTTTTTTTTATTTTCATGACTATGAAGGCATCAAAACTATGAATTAACACATGTGGAATTATATACATAACAAACAAGTGTGAAACAACTGAAAATATGTCATATTCTAGGTTCTTCAAAGTAGCCACCTTTTGCTTTGATTACTGCTTTGCACACTCTTGGCATTCTCTTGATGAGCTTCAAGAGGTAGTCACCTGAAATGGTCTTCCAACAGTCTTGAAGGAGTTCCCAGGGTACTTAGCACTTGTTGGCCCTTTTGCCTTCACTCTGCGGTCCAGCTCACCCCAAACCATCTCGATTGGGTTCAGGTCCGGTCACTGTGGAGGCCAGGTCATCTGGCGCAGTACCCCATCACTCTCCTTCATGGTCAAATAGCCCTTACTTTTAAAGTTTTCCCAATTTTTCGACTGACCGACTGACCTTCATTTCTTAAAGTAATGATGGCCACTCGTTTTTCTTTACTTAGCTGCTTTTTTCTTGCCATAATACAAATTCTAACAGTCTATTCAGTAGGACTATCAGCTGTGTATCCACCTGACTTCTCCTCTACGCAACTGATGGTCCCAACCCCATTTATAAGGCAAGAAATCCCACTTATTAAACCTGACAGGGCACACCTGTGAAGTGAAAACCATTTCAGGTGACTACCTCTTGAAGCTCATCAAGAGAATGCCAAGAGTGTGCAAAGCAGTAATCAAAGCAAAAGGTGGCTACTTTGAAGAACCTAGAATATGACATATTTTCAGTTGTTTCACACTTTTTTGTTATGTATATAATTCCACATGTGTTAATTCATAGTTTTGATGCCTTCAGTGTGAATCTACAATTTTCATAGTTATGAAAATAAAGAAAACTCTTTGAATGAGAAGGTGTGTCCAAACTTTTGGTCTGTACTGTATGTCACAACAAATAAATTAAGCCCGTGGTGCGGCAATTGATAAAATCTCGTATGATATATATATATACCCTGTAGAGTTATCAATAAAGGATTTTCCCGGGGCTAAAAAGTCACAAAAGCTGCAGTTGCCACATCTAAAGCAACCGTTGATGGAGTTTTTAAACCACCACCCTGGTCTCTCAGGTGGAATGTAGTGGCTATGGACTAGGTGTTCCCTCAAATTAGCCCCCCTCCTATATGTCACCAATGGTTGAGGGCTAAGCACCTCCGCTAAGTCAGGATCCATTCGTAAGATCTCCCAATGACGTCCTATAATGTCTCTTATCTCTGGTGCTGCTGAATTAAAGGTCCCTATCACCCTCGTTATTTTTTGTGTGTCCACACTAGGGCGGGTTACTGAATGAAGTAAAGAGGTATGTGTCTGTCCCTGTGCCTGATAAGAAATATGTAATATTTTATAGGGATATCCCTCACCTGACGTCTGAATTCACAGTTTTCCGTTACGTCTAAGTCTCAGGTACCGTCCTGTTGGGATCCCACGTTTCAGTGGGGTTGGATGGCAGCTATCCCATCTAAGCAGGGCGTTGGTCGCAGTGGGTTCGCAGTAAATTGTGATCTTGAGGCCACCTCTTTCATCTCTGGAAATCAAAATGTCCAGAAATGGGAGATGGTCCTTCATGATGAAGTAAATCTCAGGTTTATTGGATTATTGTTCAGTTCCCTTGACAAAATCCCCAAACTCCAACTCTGTCCCGCTCCATATGACAAAGATGCCGTCAATGTAAAGGGACCAGAGTTCCACGTGTTCAGTGCACAACTGGGGTGTCTCTCCAAAAACCAAAGTCTCCTCCCACTAGCCCAGGAGCAAGTTAGCGTAGGATGGCGCACAAGAGCTGCCCATAGCGGTGCCCCTAAGCTGGTGGTAGAATTGTCCATCTCAGAGAAAAAAGTTTCTGGAGAGCACAAACCTAAGCAGGTCCAAGACAAAGATGTTATGTGCGAAAAACTGGCCTCAAAAAATGGGCAGAAGCGTCTATGCCCTTATCATGTGGAATGGAGCAGTATAGTGGCCAGGAGAGGGCTGGCAGCCTAAGTCCTCGGGGGCAAATCCAGTCAAGTGGCCCATTTTTATTTTGCAGACTTTTCTTTTCTTTTATACAGGAACACATTGCATTTACTGCCCCCAATGTGGCACGTGTAGCGGGCTGCGCCGATTCTTTTGCCTGGCCATTTCTAAAAGCCCTGTAGGAATAGAAAAACTTGCACATTATTAAAAGCCCCTCCTACATATGATAGGCCGTTCCCAACAAACACTGTACAGCTGAAATTCTATTGTTGAGGCCTGTCTCTACACATCATACAGAGAGGGGAGGCTCCTCCGCTCTCCTCCCTCCCCAGATCATGCTCAAGGCTTGTGGTTCCCCCCACCATCTGCCACCCGCCCGTGGCCTGCTGCCCCCTTTGGCCGTCCTCACCCAGCTCTGAATCCTCCTTCTGCAAATGGCAGGGGGAGGAGCCGGAGCATCTCCTCTCCTACATAGCGCACATCCAGTGATGTCACGTTTGTTGTAGACGTTCTCTTTCTTTATCTTCTCCATTCAGACCAGACCACCATGATGATTTTTCAGCCATCTCCCGTCTCTGCAGAGATTGACAAACAGACATTAGTTTCCCACATTTCCATCATCTTCACATCTTCTCAACACCCTTTCCTGCTACCCCCAATACTATACTGCAGAAACAGTCCCCCTGGAGATACTACTACCACACAGATAGTGCCCCCTTCAACAATTATTGGCACACAGTGCTCTAAAAAATAACTGCGCCCAGACACTAATAGTATAAAGATAATGTCACCCCAAAATAATTGTGCTAAGCTGATACTGTGCCAGGGTGCCCTCCAAAGTAACAGTGCTCCCCAAAATCACATCAATAGAAATAATTATCTGCCAGAGCACACTTAGTAGTAATAATGCCCCTATAGTGCCCATACTAGTAATCATGTTCCTCATAGCCCCCAGTAGTAATAATTCTCCCTATAATATGATAGTACATGAAATCCACCCGCTTAGTGCCTGCAGTTGAGCTAACGTCCCCATAATGTATGCCAGTATAAAATACCCCTATATAGTGGCCCAGTAAATACCCTCACAGTGCTCCTCTCCCCCTTTCCCCATAGTGTCTCCCATAATATGCCAGTAAAAAAATGCCCCTTCTTAGTGCCCCCAGCAGATGCTCCTATAGTGCTCCTCTCCCCCATAATGTGCCAGTAAAAAATGCCCCTTCTTAGTGCCACCAGATGCCCCAATAGTGCTCCACTCCCCCATAGTGCCCTCAAATAATGTCCCATAGTGCCGCTTTCCCCTATAGTGCCTCCCATAATGTGCCAGTAAAAAAGCTCCCTTAGTGCCACCAGATGCTATAGTGCCCCCATAATGTGCCAATAAAAAAAGACCCCTTTAGAGCCCCCACTTCCCCATAGTGCCCCCCAAATAATGCCCCTATACTGCCAACAGATGCCCCATAGTGCCACTCTCCCCTATAGTGCCCCCCATAGTGTGCCAATAATAAAAAAGCCCCTTTAGAGCACCCAGATGCCCCCATATTGCTCCTCTCCACCATGGTGCCCCCCCATAATGTGCCAGTAAAAAAATGCCCCCATAGTGCCCCCCCAAAATGGGCAAGAAATTAATGCCCCCAGAGTGCCACCCCCAAAAAAATGGGGCTGTAAGAAATGCCAGATGCCCCCATAGTGCCAGCTCTCCCCGCAAAGAAAAAAAAAAAAAAACACTAATACTTACCTCCATCAGCAGTGATGCGATGCAGGCCTCTTCCGGCCTGTGTCCCTGCTGTGTGCTGCCCGGCTCAGGCGGTGCAATGATAATGCTGCCTGTGCCGGCCTCTGTTGTGCCTGCAGCCAATCAGAAGAACAGGGAAGGGAGATGACTCTCCCTTCCTTGCCCTGCCGCAGCACAGGCATCTGTATCGCTGTCCTGAGGATGGCGATACAGATGAATATGGAGATGAGCGCTTCCATAATGGAAGCGCTCATCTCCTACTGCCCTGAGGAATTAAAAAAATAAATAAAAAATATTCGTTAAAGATGGCCCAGTGACCGTTTTTAACATGCTTTAGGGCGGCCAGGGGGGCAATTGCCTTCCTGCCCCCCGTCCCAGCATGCCCCTGCCCCCCTCTCTCCCGTTCATGACTTTTTTTTTAAATATCTTTTTCAAGTTTATCTTGTTTTTCATTTGTTTGCTGTTCTAACTTAACCCTTTGTCCCCTTGGGTTTGCTGTTAAGTTTTTATTTTATTTTCCTTTTCTGCCATCCTTATTTTTTTCATTTTTTATTTCTCCTTTAGCTGTGTTTTTTTTAACCTGCCCATTATGTCCTCATAAATGCCTTACATAGAAGTAGTACCGTTTCACTGGTCTACCTCTACTTTCAAAAGGTAGCTGGGAGGTGGCTGTGGTGGGTCCCTTTGTGGACATGTAACACAATAAATCCCCCCCTTCCCCTCCGATGTATATATGCTCCTATTTGATTTGTTGGCTTTGTCTCTCCCCAAGTGCACGCTCCGGTGGACCTCTTGCAAATGCTCGCCGCCAAAGCGGCACTTAATGCTGGGACTGCAATTTCCCCAGGAGCGGCTGTGCGCATGCGCCAGTCGACGTCATCACGCAACGATTCGTCCTTAGCCTTACCATACGCCGGCTCTTGGAGTGTCTTTTGATTTCCTGGGGATCGGCGGTGCGCATGCATGTACGGCTGGCACCACGTGATGGCGCCATGTGCGACGTGCGCACCTCTGGCCCGGCCCCTCAACATTTAAACACACACGGCAAGCCATTCGCTTGCTGCCAGGTCTGCTTACCAACGCGGGGATACTTCAATTTGCAGTATCCATGCATTCAGGAGTCTAGCCATACGCTCATCCCCGGAATATTGCAGTAAGTGTATTCTCTTTTAATGCTGGTACTTTTGTTTGTTGATTTCCTGCACTTTGGTTCCTGACTGGTTCCTTTTATTTCCTATGTCATTGTCAGGAACCCCCTGAGATTTTTCCATATGCATTCTTTCACACTACCCTGACAGCCTCAGCCCCGTGTTCCCTGATGATTCATTGGGCTGACTCTTCAAATTAATGAAACATGTTGGTACATAGTCTCTTCACTGTGTGAATCCTTGGAGATTTGAGGCGTACCTTGGAGCATCCTATCTGGGTCCCTTGAAGCCCTCCTTATGTTAAGGGAATCAGGGCATTCTAGGGCCTTTAGATCAGGGTGAGGTTCCGGACGGGAATACCAGTTCAAGTAGGGCACATAAGGGACAGTACCCGATCCCTTACCCCGGCTCCACATCAAGATCCGCTATGTGATTTCTAGCCCTTTGAGCTGTCTTTATTGAACTGGCACCCCACCTACATCTCCGTGACTATACCCGACTGGACCGGTAAGATCTACCCATTTTTGCCAGTCTCAATTTATATCCACCCAATGGTGGACATCTATGGTTATGGTTATGGTCCTTTTGTCCCACCAGCGGAACCTCTGTGCAGTTGTGTCTCGGGCCCTGCGCTTGGCTTCTGACTAGTACCTTGAGCCGAGTGCTAGGTCCCTTTGTTGTGTGTTTTTGTCTGTTTGTCTTTTGTTAGGGGCCGTTTTCTAATTTAGACTTATTAAAAGTTATGTTTTATATACGTTACTGCTCCCCTCCCCCCATTTAATTTGATTGTCCCAATTTGTGCAGTACTCTGGGAGAGGTACCAAGGCACATCTCTCTTGGATAGGCGATTTCTTTTCATTTTATCATAGTCTTTTATCATACAGTCCTATCCTTTCATACTTCATATCACATCACATTCCTATTGCACTGTACTCACATGATGATCGGACCATGTTTCCCGGACTGAGCACGGTTGTCTGAATCCGCCCTTGTTGAAAAGGCCCACGTGTCCACACTTTCTCAGAGGCAACTGTCAATCTGTTTGGTGGTGATTTATCAAAACAGGTGTAAAGGAAATGTGGCTTAGTTGCCTATAGCAACCAATCAGAGTCCACCTTTTATTTCCAAAGGAGCTCTGAACAAATTAAAAACAGAATCTGATTGGTTGCTATGGGCAACTAAGCCAGTTTTCCTTTGCACCAGTTTGGATAAATCTCCCCCTTTGTCTCCTAGTAAGCACTGTTGCAATGGTCGCTTTTTAGCGACGTCAACACAGTTCTTATCTCTGCTGTTCAACAGAATAATGAAAAGCAAACATAGTGCAATAACACAGCCAGAAGGTCTCTTTAAAGGGGTATTCCGGTTACTATAAATATAACTCATGTTTTAGACTAATGCATCATCAATGATTACCTAATATAATGTAAATTTCACATATTCACCAATCAGTATTTATACAATTAGTTTTCTTCCTCCATGGCATCGACCTGTAGTTCTGAGCCTTTGTCAGGTCGAGCATGCTCAGTGTGTTGCTTTCAGTTCTCTAGCTGAATGTGTTGTGAAACAAAGGGAGCGTGCACCTTCAGGTAGTGGGATGCAACGGGCCGTCTCTTATTGGTTGCTGTGTAGTAGCCTGTGATTGGTTCAGTTCTCCCCTAACCTCCTGACAGGGAGCTGGTCTTGCCTGCTGTCTGTATCATCTCTGTACACACTGATGCCCTGCGCTCCAGGCAGGGGCGGATTGGCCATAGACCCTACAGGGAAATATCCAGGTGGGCTGATGCCCAGGGGGCCACTCAAGCCCACACATCTGTGTATGACTACTGTGGGGTGGCACACTTCTGGCTATAACTACTGTGAGGGGCACACATCTGGGCATAACTCCTGTCAGGGATCACACATCTGGGCATAACTCCTGTCCAGGATCACACATCTGGGCATAAGTATTATGAGTTAGTACACATCTTGGCCATAACTACTGTGAGGGGTACACATCTGGGCATAACTCCTGTCCGGGATCACACATCTGGGCATAAGTATTATGAGTTAGTACACATCTTGGCCATAACTACTGTGAGGGGGCACAGACCTGGGCATAACTAATGTCAGGGGGCACACAGCTGTGTATAATTATTGTAAGGGGGCACACATCTGGTTATAGCTACTGCTTAAGGGGCACACATCGGGGCATAGCCATTGTCACTGTCACAGTAGTTATAGCCAGATGTGTGCCACCTGAGAGTAGTTATGCCCAGATGTGTGCCCCTGACAGTAGTTATAGCCAGATGTGTGCCACCTCACAGTAGTTCTGCCTAGATGGGTGCCCCTCACAGTAATTACATCCAGATGTGTGCCCCCTGAAAGCAGTTATAGGCAGATGTGTGCCAACTCATATTAATTATACCAAGATATGTGCCCCCTCAAAATAGTTCTGCCCAGATGTTTTTTCCGCCTCACAGTAGTAATGCCCAGACATGTGCCCCTCACAGTAGTTATGGCCAGATGTTTGCCAAATCACAGTACTTATGTCCAGATGTGTGCCACCTGACAATGGTTATATCCAGATATGTGCCCCCTGACAGTAGTTATGCCCAGATGCGTTCACCTGACTGTAGCTATAGCCAAATGCGTGCCCAACTCATAGTAGTTATGTCCAGATATGTGCACCGTGGTTATGCACAGATATGTGCCCTCTCACAGTAGTTATGTAGAGATGTGTGTCCCCTGACAGTGGCTATGCCCCGATGTGTGCCCCTGAAGCAGTAGCTATAACCAGATATGTGCCCCCTCACAGTAATTATACACAGATGTGTGCCCCCTGACAGTAGTTATAGCCAGATATGCGCCCCCCCCCCCTCCCCGACAGGAGTTATAGCCAGATGTGTGTCCCCTGACAGTAGTTATAGCCTGATGTGAGCCCCCTGACAGGAGTTATAGCCAGATGTGTGTCTACCGTCAGGAGTTATGCCCAGATAGATGTGTGCTCCCTGACAGGAGTTATAGCCAGATGTGTGCCCCCTGACAGTGGTTATGCCCAGATGTATGCCCCTGAAACAATAGTTATAGCAACATGTGTGCCCCTTGACAGTGGATATGCACAGATGTGTGCTCCCTGACAGTAGTTCTGCCCAGATGTGTGCCCCCTCACAGTAGTTATAGCCAGATGTGTACCAACTCATAGTACTTATGCCCAGATGTATGGCTCCTGACAAGAGTTATGCCCAGATGGGTGTTCCCTGACAGGAGTTATGCACAGATGTGTGCTCCCTTCCAGTAGTTATAAACTGATGTGTGTCCACTGACAGTGGCTATTCCCAGATGTGTGCCCCCTCACACTAGTTATGCACAGATGTGTGCCCCCCGACAATAGCTCTGCCCAGATGCATGCCCCCTGGAAGTAGCTCTGCCCAGATGTGTGCCCCCTGACAGTAGCTCTGCCCAGATGTGTGCCCCCTCACAACGTTTATGTGCAGTCCACAGTTCTATGCCTTATTTCTTTGTCAGTGTATACGGAGATGCTGTGCACTTCCATTCACAGATATCAGGGGGAGGAGGGGGAGGGGCTGAACTCCAGTAAGGAGGGGGGGGGTATTGCAGGGGCTGGATGAAGTGCAGGTTATCTTACTGCTGGCCACCCTTTCAGTGCTGGTGCCCTGGAGAGCACGGCATCAGTGTGTATAGAGATGTGCACACACTGTGCACTCCCATTCAGACAGCAGGAAAGACCAGCTCAGCTCCCTGTCAGGAGGAGGGCGGAGAACTCGGGGAAGGGGGATTCTGTTAGAACTGTTGAAGGGGGGGGGGGGGGGGGGGTTACTAATACAGGGCATAGGAACAGTAGTCACATTTAGAAAGACTCACCATATTTGCACAAATTAGTGTGCTGGTGATTACTGAGAAGAGGGGGCGTGACCGGACTGTATATCAGGAGCCAATCAGTAATCATCAACACTCACAGCAGGAAAGCTAGGGATTGTGGGGATTGTAGTCTTGTGAGGGAAGTTCAGGCGCCATGACACTCTGTCTGTTGCAGGCTCACATAGGAGCAAGGTAAATTGAAGCTCTGGTTATATGTATAGGTATGGGTTCTGGTTGGGTCACAGCTTGCAGCCTTAATGCAGTTTTTCAAAAATTAAGTTACTTTACCGGAATACCCCTTTAAGGATTCTCTCACATCTGCGTTTTTGATGGATCCGTCATGGATCAGCAATAACGCTTCCGTTAGAATAATACAACCATCTGCATCCATTTTAAACGGCTCTGGTTGTATTATTTCTAAAATAGCCATGATGCCTTAACTCCGCATCCCACGATGCACTCAAAAATGCTGCTTGCAACGTTTTTCTGTCCGGCATGTGAGCTCAACGGAACGGAATGCATTCTGGTGCACTCACTTCCCTTCAGTTACGTTTTGTCCCCATTGACAATGAATGGGGACAATACGGAAGCGTTTTCCTCCTGTATTGAGATCCTATGACGGATCTCAATAGTGGAAAAGAAAAAAGCTGATGTAAAAGAAGCCTAAAAGTGACATATTTTTTTTAGCCAAATCCAGAGGTGGATTCAGTTGGAAGGAGCAGGATAAGTCCTTCCTTTATATTTCTCATTCCCTTCGAACCCACTTCTGGCTTTGGCTCAGAAAAAAATAGGGCAACGAACAGGTGAAAAAACATTTAAAATCCACATAGCAGCACATTTTAACATCCTAACTCCAGTTTCACCATCAAATGACATCTTCCAAGGCATATTAACCTCCAGATGCATTTGTCGGGGTATTGTCCTAGTTGTTTTCAATATGCCTTTACCGTCTGGAGCAAGGGAAATGATCATGAATGTAATTCCTCAAGAGGAGTATATAAAGCTTTAAAATGCACATGAAACTTAGCGTCATGTACACGACTGTAGGGTTGCAAATCGCGGATCCCCAAAACACGAATACGGGTTGTGTGCATTCCGCATTTTGTGGACTGGTACATCCGGCCCCTAATAGAACAGCACTATCCTTGTGCGTAATGTGGACAATAATCGGACATGTTCTATTTTTTTGCGGAACGGCCATGTGGCCATACAGCTACAGATTTCAATTTTTTGTGGCCCTATTAAAGTGAATGGTCACGCATACGGGCCACCAAAAAACCCGGAACGGACATGGAATAAAAATAAGTTTGTGTGCGTGAGCACTAATAACGATGATGATGTAACGGATGGACAGAGGAACTGGGAGCAGCGGTTGGTTTGAAGCATTGTCTCCTGGGACGACATTTGCGCCTCTGTCTCCCTGGTTCTCACAGATGATGCGTATCCAGTGGTATATGTTGGCAATATATAGCTCTTGTATAAAGAAAGTAATTAGCCAATAAACTAACATCAAAATTGTAAAAAAAAAAAACTGGTGGAATTTCATACAGATAGCATTTCAGAATAATCATAGTCACTGGTTCCTGTATGTTCAGATTTTATTTCCCCTCATAGGTTCATTCCTAAGTGCAAGTTTCCCTTTAAAATGGCTTCCTTATGATGATTTTTATTCTGCCTTCCACCCTCCAGGATTTCTGCTGCACAATATTAATTCCACAGATCGTGCCCGGTACTGATCTAGCCTAGGAGCCGCGGCGATTGGCTGCACTGTTTCCATAGCAACAGTAGAACGTCCATTACATTATTTTTCACCTTCTCATTTAGCTCTCATATGGTGATGCTAGTCAGAGACGAGCACGATGTGTGTGCGCTGGTTTCCATGGGAAGGGTCATATTACATAAGCTTAATGGAGGTTGCATGGCTTTTGAAGAATATTTTAGTAACATAATTGAGTTTGGTCCTTGGAGGTCCTTTGTATAACATATGGAGATTGTAGAATCAACAATTCCCTAACACATAGAGAAATCGCTCCGGGATTTAAAACAATGTCACATTATCTGGGGAATAATTCGGACAATCAGCAACGTTGGGCAAACAGGGAAGTGTCCCTGCTCTCCGCTGCTCTGGTCCTCTGCAATGGCTCTGGTCTGTCCAGCTTGATTTCTTCTGGAGCGGCATGGGCGTGGTCACATGCTCCACTGCAGCCAATGACTGCCTTCAGCAGTGACTTGTCCACAAGCAACGCCCTGGCTTATATCTACATGATCAGTGAGCAGTTAACTATAGAAACATAGAAACATAGAATGTGTCGGCAGATAAGAACCATTTGGCCCATCTAGTCTGCCCAATATACTGAATACTATGGATAGCCCTTGGCCCTATCTTATATGAAGGATGGCCTTATGCCTATCCCATGCATGCTTAAACTCCTCCACTGTATTTGCAGCTACCACTTCTGCAGGAAGGCTATTCCATGCATCCACTACTCTCTCAGTAAAGTAATACTTCCTGATATTACTTTTAAACCTTTGCCCCTCTAATTTAAAACTATGTCCTCTTGTAGCAGTTTTTCTTCTTTTAAATATTCTCTCCTCTTTTACCTTGTTGATTCCCTTTATGTATTTAAAAGTTTCTATCATATCCCCTCTGTCTCGTCTTTCTTCCAGGCTGTTAAGGTCCTTTAATCTTTCCTGGTAAGTTTTATCCTGCAATCCATGTACCAGTTTAGTAGCTCTTCTCTGAACTCTCTCCAAAGTATCAATATCCTTCTGGAGATATGGTCTCCAGTACTGCGCACAATACTCCAAATGAGGTCTCACTAGTGCTCTGTAGAGCGGCATGAGCACCTCCCTCTTTCTACTGGTAATGCCTCTCCCTATACACCCAAGCATTCTGCTAGCATTTCCTGCTGCTCTGTGACATTGTCTGCCTACCTTTAAGTCTTCTGAAATAATGACCCCTAAATCCCTTTCCTCAGATACTGAGGTTAGGACTGTATCACTGGTTTTTACGCCCCAGGTGCATTATCTTTCACTTATCAACATTAAATTTTAGTTGCCAGATTTTTGACCATTCCTCTAGTTTTCCTAAATCCTTTTACATTTGGTGTATCCCTCCAGGAACATCAACCCTGTTACAAATCTTTGTGTCATCAGCAAAAAGACACACCTTACCATCGAGGCCTTCTGAAATTTCGCTGATAAAGATATTAAACAATATGGGTCCCAGCTTCTCCTAACTGGTGTCATGAATTGCTGTGCATCAGGGCTCATTCACACCACCATCTGAATGAGTCCGGAACGGGTGCGAGCCCTCTAATTTCAAAGGGGACGCAAAAGATGCGGACAGCACACCGTCTGCTGTCTGCATCCATTGTTCTGTTCCGTGGCCGCACAAAAAATATAGAGCATGTCCTATTCTTGTCCACAATCACGGACAAGAATAGGCATTTCTATAACGGGCCACCCGTTCCGCAAATTACGGAATGCAATTGAATCCGCAATTTGAGGACCATGAAACACGGCACGGCACGGCCGTGTGAATGCGTCCTTATTAGGGTAAAACCCATGCTGGATATTGCAATGCAATTCTTTCTTCTATCATATTTATATGTATTGATTGAAATCTGTAAAGTTGTGCTACAAAAAGTCTCCATGTTGCCCCAGCCTTATCACGAAACATGATAACATGTTTTCCATTTTCTTCCACTTACATTGCTCACAAACAAATGCTTCCTCTCTCCATAATTAGTTGAAAATTAGAAAATAATGGAGGGCGAGTAGTAAATGAATGTAGGATCAATTGTTATAGCCAAGACACAAAGGCAAAATGCATATAATTTAAAATACAGATGTATTGTTTTGGCTGAAATCACTGTATGGAACAAACATATCTGATTTGACCTGCCAGATAGTTAAAGGTTTCTTTATTTTCTAAAGTTTAGAGCCTTGGTTTTAGATCATAGTTTGGGATTATGTTTTCCTCACTGATACATAAAATAAAATTGAGCAAACTGGATTTACCTCCCCTCCCTTTTATGTTTTATAACAATCCAATGAAGGTGTGATATAGCAATAAAGCAAGTCAAATGTTACTGTAGGCACTAGGAAGGGACACAGCCAGGTGGAGGTGAACACAAAAATGTTGGGGTAACCCCCACTCCCTACTGCAAACCCAATCCAATGTCCCCCGTTCTTCTTTTTTTAGGTCAATGAGCCATGTCATTAAAACATAGTATTTGTTGGCTATTTTGATACAATTGGACCTGCCAAGCGGTGAAATATATCAGGCTTTGTGATAGCTAGAGCCAAACCTACAAGTCTTGTTTGGTGTTCCTGGTAAGTCATGGTTGACACATACCAAAAGTATGAAAGAAAACAAGTTTCGTGAGGGGCCAAGGTTCATTGATGTGCATGGAGAGCAAATGCTAGCCCATGCCGCTGAATTCGTATAGCATAGATTGCTGAAAAAGTTAATGTCAGCTAAAATAAAAAGGTGTTAGAAGTTAGAATACATAGAGCATTGCAGCTTGCCAGTATATTGAAGCAGAGCTGGAGACCAGTCAGTGTCTATGTTGAACCATGTCCAATACTGAAAGCAGCTACAATGGGCATGTGAGCATCATAAATGGACCATGGAACAATGCAAAAAGGTGACCTTGTCTGATGAAACTTGGTTTCTTTTAGCTCATGTGGACAACGCTGAGTGTGCGTCAGTTGAGGTAAGAGATGGGACCAGGATGCCCTGTGGGAAGACTCAAGCCAACAGAGGCGGTGTGATGCTCTGGGCAATGTTCTGCTAGGAAACCTTCGGTCCTAGTATTCATCTGGATGTTTGACATATAGCACCTACCTGAACATTGTTGCAAACCAAGTATACCCCTTTATGGGGGCAGTATTCCTTAGTGGCAGTGGTCTCTTTCAGCAGGATAATGTGCCCTGCCACACTGCAAAAACTGTTCAAGAAAGGTTTGAAGACCATGACAAAAAGTTCAGGTTGTTGACATGGCCTCCAAATTCCCCTACTCTCAATCTGATCGAGCATCTGTGTTATCTGGTAAACGGAGTTCAATCTTACATTTAGAAACTAATTTTAGAAGGACGATTGATCCATGATATACTTTAGAAAGGTGTTGTCTTCATGGATAAGTCATGATAGGCACTGTTTTGACAGAGAAATTGAATCACCCAAATAAATAGTTGTACTGTAAGGATAAATATTATTTTGTCTTGCACTTTTCATTGTGTAAAATGTCTTACTAAGTCAAAGCTGACTGGCTAATATGCCAATGCTTAGAAGAAAGGAAGAAAATACAGACCATGACAAGCGGTTTATTTTGCAAAACAATCACTATACAGCAACAAATACAATTGCAAATTGGATTGAAAAAACATGAACTAACTACCACCAGCCATTCAATAAACACCTCCCTATGTTTACGGGCTTTAAAGGTATCAGGTAAATGCACAGATTTGTAAATCACACCCCTCATAATCCAAGACGGAAGTGACGGACTGAATTTTCTGTTCCACTGCTAAAGTTGAACTCTTTTTTTGGTACAGAATATTTAAAACTGCAATTTCCGACCCTGTAAATTCATGTTTATAAATATTAAGAGGCACTGACATCATGTTGAGTTAATATTTTATTTTAAAATACATTTTTTGAAGATTTTATCTTGTCTGCTGTCTAAAATCAAATTTTGCTAATGTCAAATATGGTATATGCTTGCATTTAAATTTGTAGGGTGTCCAGCATTCACGGAGCCCATGGGTCACAGCAGGTAAATCATTTACAAATGTCTTCTACTTCAATTAAAGTAGAAATGATAAGTACAAATAGTTCCTGTACCTAACCAGAAAAAAATAAATTATTTTCTAAAGCCCTCTGCTTTACACACTTAAAATTGGGTTTGTCAACTCCATGAACTCATTAAATGGTATTTGGCCTGCAAACACAATTAAAAATGCTTTGACACATGACGCTGGCCACAAACACTGTCCTAAAGTATTGTGATTACTTAACTAGTACACCGTACTATCTTTAGTATTGTACCTAATAAACAACTAAATTCATCAACTATGTTAAAGGGGTTACCTGGTTTAGTAAACTATACTCTATTAAGGAGTTATGAAAAGAGTCTGCATCTATCAGCTAGAATTCAAAGGGGCTACAAAGAGCATCTCTCTCTGGAGGACTCAACATCTCTATGCCTTACATGAACAGTCCATTGACTGGTAATGTGAACTCACAGTTAATGTAAAATTTGCTGCTGTAGGTTCCATAACAGATTATAGCCAAGGCCTTAAAAAGACGCTCAACAAGTTGCTATAGAGCCCATGGAGAGTGGTGACCCAATCCTGTTGGTCCTTTCCTCTTTGCTAAGAATGCAACTCCACTGGATAAGGGGAGTAGGGAAGAGGGGAGAGAAATTAACCCAAAAGGCATAGAGTGGTGGGCTCACTTTGATCTAATTATGAGGCGCCCCGTCTACTGATTAGAAGCTAGGGGCTTTGTAATTAGCTTATTCTTGAGGGACCTACAAAAAAAAGATTATTTTAAAGCTGAGAATTTTTAAGAAATAATAAGTTTTACATGTTGCACATTTCTTTACCCTAATGTAACCCCATAGACCAGGCAAAACTCATCAGGTATATTATTGCTATTAACTATGTCAGGTTAGTGTCATGTAAGTTGATGATGCTCATCAACTGGAACATAAATGGTCACGGCAATGTTTATAATCAACAAGAAAGGAAAGAAAGAATCCCTCACACTGCCTTGTAACTAACTGCTATGTCATTGCTAAAATCACCGAAAACTAAGACCTGACAAATAGGAAACATTACATACAGCGCTATCACATTGCTGCTTGCAAGACTACTGAGGAGATATAAGACAAGCTGTAGGCAGCAAACCAGACACCGGGTGCTACCTTAACTGCAACTACCATCTGCAAAATGTCAGAACTGTGGAAATAAAACATTGACCTACTGTATATCACAAATCAGCTATTACATCTGAGCGTAAGCCTAAACCAGACTGTAAAACACCATTTACTGCAGAAGATACAACATATTTCATGACCAAATACAGAAGTAAAAGCACCCTGTAAGACAATATCTGCATTAGCTGGCTTTGTACTGTAAAATGATTTTGAGAGACATCCTTTTCTTTCTTTTGAGAAAGTAAATTATATTGCAAAAAAAAAGACATAGACTGGTAACTGGTTGTCCCCAATGAATTCAGATTCCATTTTATTTTAGAGACAGACTGTGTAGTAAAACCTACAGTCACCGGAATAGCATACAGCACCATGCTGTGAGAGTTCTACAAGGGTTCCTGGCCAAGTAAACTCTATTAGGCTCCTAGTACTGTAGACTGTACACACAATAAGCCTCATACATCAAAAATGGACCTTGTTTCCAATAGGAACTCAGGTTGTTTTGGCACATGCGGCCCCTTGAATCATGAATGCTGTAAAATGGCTGGTTAATGGGGCTAGCACAGTACATATCAGTTTGGATACTGAACAAATAGCTCAAAAGACAATAGCTAAGGAGAATAACATTTTAAATTGTATTCTACCTTTTGGTGTTGTCTAGTTTTGTCACACAAGATTATATTCAGTGACAGACTTTACCACCATGCAAACCAAGCAAGATTCTTGGTGCCCTAAAGATCAGGGGGCCCCCTGCTGGCCACTATCGGTTGGCTGAAAGAAAAAAATTAATGCCTGTTTTGCTGGATCAACTGCACAGGGGCCCAGGAGAGAAAAGGGCCCTTCCCAGTTGCAGAGCAGTAGAAAATGTGACCAGACTGTACTGCTAGGCTGAAAGTGGGGATTAGCAGGCAGACAGGGGCGGAGCTTAGAGGGCTGATGGGGCAAGGGTAAGTGATATAACAGGGTGGAGCTTAGTAGTGTGTCGGAGCAAAGCTTAGTGCTGCAACGGGGGCCCCCCAAGACATAACTTTGATTATATTTCACTTGGAATTTTAAGTTTGGCAAAATAATGATAATGTTATCACTAAATTGGGGAGGGCAGGTATTAGCCTTGCAAATTACTATTAGAAGTTCCTTTATGTTTGCAGTACAAGGTCCTTATTAAAAAAAAAGGAGATTCAGGGATGCCTTCAACATTAGTATCAACAGTCCTGTGCACAGCAAACATACTACCTGGACCTCAGGATGATGACTGTTTATCTCAGAGTCTTGACTATTTACCTCTGACCTTTTATCTATTAGAATTGAATGACCTCTCCCCAGGGATTTCTGGAGTACTTAGGTACTAGTCATTAACTTTTGGTGCTCAGTTTGATTTGCTGAAAATTAAATTGAATTAAATGATAGAAATGGAAAAATAACAGAGATGTGGTCTATACTACCAACCTTATCCTTCAAATGCTGTTACAGAAAAGTCACTAACTTAGGTTTCTTCAGCATCAAGCCTTGAGGACACCATATCAATAGAAGTTTCAAAATGAGTGATGACCACAGACTCAGACTTTAGAATTGATGATACTTGGGTGTTACAATAGGACGGCTTACACTGGCGTTAAAATACTAGTAGCTGATGACTTCTTGGGTTTAGTTATTCTATGAACTTCCACAGTATAAATCCTCACTAGCCCTTTGCTGATCCGAGTCATGTATTAGAGTAGTGAGTTATCTCAGAATATGTGGACGCATTCACAACTCGGCTATGTATCTTGCTGTCCAGAATCAGAGCAATGTTCAACTTTAGCAAGTAGAAAATAAAAATCAGCAACACTTTGCGACTGGATCTTTGTACATGGAAAATAGAACAGGATCCTTTAGGAATAAAAATCAACTCACACTTCAGCCCTTTCGAAATGAGGAGCAAGAGGAAAGCAGTCATTGACAAAAACAGCTCATTTTTGGAGCAATCAAGCTTAGAAAGGGAAATGAAAACAGCCAAGGCCTCTTAAGACCCTAAACATAGCAAATCCATGCTAAAGAGCTTTGCTGTGTTTTATCTCAATTTCTTTAAGTACACATTTTTTTTAATTTAGCATTTTTTTTTTACATAGGAAAAAGGAAGCTTTCCTAATATTAAATTATGCCTACCTAAAACTGCTTTACCAAATGGTGCAATAGACACAGATACTGTGAGTAAGAAATGGATTTTTCAAGTATATGAAAAGGTTTTGGGAGAATGAATGAAAACATGGCCACAGAGAAATATATATACATCTAGATTAATAATACTGTATCAAACAGGTGGAAAAAAGGTGTTGGAAATGTTTGCCTATGCACAAAGCTAGAGTTTTTTGTTTGTGGCCTCTGCCGCTTGGAAGGTCTGCAATGCACAATATTACAAAGCAAAGCAGGCATTCTAGTAGCTGAAAGACCATTAAATATACAGATACTAGTCATAAAATAAGTGCGCTATGTTGACCGCTGCTCCCTTTCAATGATGCTCCCCATTTTCTTCAAAGAACTCTCCTCCAAGAGGGAGCATTTCTCCCATTGTACAAGCTTGACCGACTGTACGCTAACAGGATTTGCTTTTTAGGTTGGATATTGGTGTCTGTCTTCTTCATCAATCATGTTGCACCTCAGCCTTTCACACCGCAAAAAGCTTCAATGGGTTTATTAGCCTATGGGGACTGGGGATTTATGGAACAAAGAGCTTGACCACAATCTGAACTGAACAGGAAGATGAGCAGCCGCTCTAACAGGACATGGCTCTTACGCTAACTTTGTTCAGGAGGCTGGCAGGCACATGTTGAAATAACACCAAGTACTGTAGGGCTCCATGCAAGACTAGTCAAGAGCAGTGATAAGGACTTGGGTGATGCTTAGAAGGTATGCTAATACGTGAAGTTTGGTCTTCTAATTCCTTTGGAACGTGACAAAGTATGACCAGTTGCTAGTTGTCTACTGTTATCCTAGGACTTTGTTTTACTGCCAGTAACATAGTGGGTAAATCTGGCACCTTCACTCAGAAAATGATGTATTAAATGAAAAACCTACTTGTGTATAGGTTTGGCATTATGTGATATTTGCTCGTACTCTAGAAGGATTGGAAAAGTAATGAATGTGACACCTGCTTTGAGCCCAAATCCTGCCAAGAGCTCATGCGTAAATATTTTCATTAATAATATTATTATTATTATTTAAGATTAACTTCATACACTGCTAAAGGTAACACATTCATAAGCCCTGTTTGGCCAGAGCCGCAGTGACGTCTTCTGCTAGGGTTGCAAGCTGTGGTGATTCTAGCAGGTTGATGCTTCCAGAAGAGGACACGTTGCTGAGACGCCGTGGAGAGGCAAGGCTAGAACGACCTGGAGACTCTGTGATTATATCAGCACCGTGGTCAACTCGGGCCTTGGCTTGCTCTCGGAAATGCAATTTCTGGATGTCTATCTATCAAGAAAAAGAAAGGTAATGGTATATGCTTTACCAAGGCATCAGATTACTGAGCAGCAGTCTAGAACGGTCTACCTTGATTTTATCTTGGAGATCTTAGCTAACAACTCTGAAGATATTTGAACTGCAACAAGATGCTCAAAATCAACAATGTAATATAGGCAGACGTGTCATCCACAGTGACATCAACGATGTAGACAGAGACTGGCTGCCCTGGTCATGTGTCCATGGACAATTATCCTCATCCTGCAGTGACATCCCTGGTACTGGTAGGGACTTTTTTTGAGGGGAGGAGAATTGGCAGCAGTTGAAGCATGTTTGTTGGGGATTTAAAAACATAATTACAAAAACTGAATTTACCATGTAAGAACAAACGCTAAAGGGATTTTCTAGTACTTTTATACTGATAGCTTATCCTCAGGATTGGCCATCATTATCTTATCGGTGAGGGCCAAACGCCTAGCACCCCCACCTTTCAGCTGTTCTGCAGTAGCTCCTGCTCCAGAACTACACAGCTCTGTCCATTATATAGTGGATGGAGCTGGTTACTGCAACACTGCTCCCAGTTAAGTGAGTGATAGCAGTGCTGCAGAAACCAGCTCCGTTCTCTACACAATGGACAAAGTTGTGTCGTTCTGGCACCCACTTCTAGCAGGAGTGTCTGATCTCCACCGATTCAATATCAATTGCAATTAATATAAAAGTACCAGAAAACCCCCTTTAATATATTTTATTGAGGATCCAATGGCTGAAGTTTTTTTGGGGGTATTTCAATCTACGCTTGTGCTGGTAGCTAGATTTTTTCTATAACATGCTAATTAAAGGGATTCTGTCATGAGATTTTACCCCTATAACCTAAACATATGCCCATGTCCGTACTAATAACATGAATCCTAAGCTGGCCTTATTAAACCTGCTTGTGGCTCTATTAGCCCAAAAAACAGGGTTTTATAACCTGTCAATCACCTACCTAAGGTGCCCAAGGGGACGTCCATTAATACATGGTGCCCGGCCGCACCCATCGCCGCCTGGTGCCTAGCCCCGCCTTCCCTGTCTTAAGCGCCGCCCTCCCTGTCTACAGTGCCGCCTTCCTCACCTCAGTGCCGCCTCCGCAATCCTCCCGTCCCTCTGCCGGATCCCGCGCGTGCGCACTAGGCTCAGCCTGATGCATCCATGCGGACTCCTGGCAGCGAAGTGTGCATGCGCATCAGGCCGGCGAAGTGAAGGTGGGGCTGGGCCCCAGACGGCGATGGGTGCGGTTGGGCACCATGTATTAACGGACGTCCCCTTGGGCACCTTAGGTAGTTGATTGACAGGTTATAAAAACCTGTTTTTTGGGCTAATAGAGCCACAAGCAGGTTTAATAAGGCCAGCTTAGGATTCATGTTATGAGTACGGACATGGGCATATGTTTAGGTTATAGGGGTAAAATCTCATGACAGAATCCCTTTAAATACACAAATTCGCAAAACACGGATACCGGCCATGTGCATTCCGCATTTTGCGGATCAGATCATCTTTCTCCTGTGTAGAAATGCCTATTCTTGTCTGCCATTACGGACAAGAATAGGAAATGTTCTATCTTTTTTGCAGGGCCGCAGAACAGAAGTACGGATGTGGACAACACACGGTGAGCTGTCCTCATCTTTTGCTGCCCCATTAAAATGATTGGGACTGCATTGCGGAACAGATGCGGGTAGAAATATGCAGTCGTGTGAATGGGCCCTTAAATGGGTCTAAAATGTTCCAAGGAGGTGGATTAAAACCTTTTTACATGCTGTAACTTTCTCCTCCCACTCACAAATAGATAACACATTAAGAGTCCAAAGTCATCAAGTGACAGTGACAACTGTAATTTCTCACCTTAATATTTCCACCGCCAGGAATGTGGTGAGCATTATCTAGTGAGCCAATCTTTGCGTGGGCTTTTTCTTTGAAATCCAGTTTAACACTCTCAATCTTAATATTTCCACCACCTACACAGAATATAAATAACACTAAAATTACCTTCCTGAGATAACATGTACATTATACTCATGTGTCTCTGGAATCATTAGATATGTAGAAAAAAAAGGAATCTGTTACATTTTATTTGGTTTATTTGGTAACATCCAGTTGCAGGAGTTTTTTCAGGCAGATCATTTTGATAAAAAAGAGTGAGAAAGGCTTAAGAATAAAAACCAAGGTTTACCTCCAATGATCACCCTCTGCTGCCGTTCTGCCTGTGCGGGGCTTTGCTGGCATTTAAGACACGTCAAACCAGAAGAAGAAATGGAGAGCAGTTGGGATCGGAGCAGTGCTGGAACGGCAGCAGTGGGGGATCGTGGAGGTCTTTATTATTTTTAACCATTTCTGACATGTTTTTAAACAAATTTATCTGCCCAGAAAACCTATTTAAAGTGTAGCTGTTATTTAGAAAAATTTTGACACGTCATAGTGACATGTGAAAAGTTTTGATCGGTGAGGGTCAAGGTAATGAGACCCCCATCAATTGCTAAAATGAGGAGGTCCTTGCTGGCTCAATTTGGTCTCATATGAGCACATCTTCAGCTAGCAAGGAGACACAGTGCTCGGCAGAGCATTTTTGAATCCTCATTCAGGCAATCAATGGGTGTCTCAGCAGCCGGGCCCTCAACAATCAAAACTTTTTGACATGTCAGTATGACATGTCAAAAGTCAGTGGCGTACTTCCAACAGAGGCAGACCACGCAGCTGCTATGGGGCCATGGGGAAAAGGGGTCCGCAGTGAACCAATGGCCCTGCCCCCTAATTACACTTATTACTGTCCAACTCCAGTATAGTAACCGTATCACTGGAGAAGACATCATCACAGGTCATGTACATCTAGTAAAGGAACTGCACAGAGCATGGTGTAGTTCCCAGGTTAGATAGGAGCATATGCCAGGACCTGTGATGACATCATCTTCAGCATCACAAGTCCTGTACATCTAGTAAAGGAACTGCACAGAGCATGTTCACAGATCCATCAACCACCATCAGCATGAAGAAGAATTGCAGGATAAGCTCTCCACTGAGACTAGAATGGAGTGGTAAGAGGAGGTCCTCCTCCTTTCTCCTCATTACCCCCCATTCTCTATTTTACATATATATATATATATATATATATATATATATCACTTCTCACATCAGTACACTGCTCTATAAGAGATATATATACTAGCAGAAGGACCCGGCTTTCCACGGGTATATTTCATCTATTTAATTAAATGTTTGTGTGTGTCATTAAAAGATATCGACAGTATCCCCCATAACAGTGACCTCAACATCACCCTGCCCCTTTAACAGTGAACTCCACAGTCCCCCACCCCTTAACACTGACCCCCCACAGTGCCCCGCCACTTTAAAATGGGACCTTCACAGCAGCCCATCCCCTTAACTTTGACCTTTACAGCAGCCCGCCCCTTTAACAGTGAGCTTCACAGCACCCCACTCCCTTGACAGTGACCTCCACAGTGCCCGCCTCTTTGACAGTGACCTCCACAGCGCCCTGCCCCTTTACTGCTAGGGCTACACATTGACATGTGTTGCGCGACATTTTGTCTCAACAATTTTTATAATGATAGGCTATGGTGTCGAACTGCGACATGTGACATGCTGCGACAGCGACACAACAGTTGGAAAAAAAACATCCAAGATGGATTTTTCTGCGACTGTTGCAGTCGCAGCATGTCATGTGTCACAGTGCAACACCATAGACTATCATTATAAAAATTGTTGCGCGACATTGGTGCAACATTAATGTCACATGACACATGTAGCAGTGTAGTTGTGCCCTATGTGTCGTGCGACTTATTGTAGCCTAAAGCTGACCTACAGCAGAGAAGAAAAATGACTGGGTTTTTGTGGAAACCTGGAGTAAAACTGTGTGCATGTTGAGACTAAGGGCCTGCGAGCTTCTATTGGCTGATAAGGGACATGTGACCGTGTGTATGGCAGTTGGGATATGAAGAGAAAAACTTGCAGGCTTGTATTGTCTAATGCAGGTCATTTTTTGGGAATATCTCAGGAACGGTATGTCCTAGAGAGCTAAGACCCCACAAGATTTCTTTCCATGTAGCGAGGGATGTGTATACCAAGTTTCGTTGAAATCGATGGTTGCATTTTGGAGTGAATGCGGAACATACATAAATACATGTATATATCCTTCTTTTTATATATATATATATATATATATATTACACACACACACACTGCATCTATTATACAGTATAAAGGATGCAGTGGACACAGGTATGTAGTATGCCCAGCATTGTACTGATATGTAAGGTACGAGGTATAATAGATGCAGTGTGTACAGATATATAGTATATACAGAAGTGTACTGATATGTGAGGTATGAGATATAATAGATGTAGTGTGTACAGATATATAGTATATACAGAAGTGTACTGATATGTGAGGTACGAGCTATAATTTATATCTCATATCAGTACACTGCTGTATATACTGGCCATAAATGGGTAGGGGAGGGGCTATGAATAGGACATGGGGGCCCAATTTAAATTCTTGCTATAGGGCCCAGTGATTTCCATGTACGCCCCTGTCAAAAGTTTTGGAAAATGACAGTTACACTATAAGAATATTTGAGGCTCTGTTCACACCCTTGTACAGTGGTGCCTGATGGACCCAATTGACTTATAATAGTGTCCTTCAGGTTCTGTTAAGGACCCCATTCTGATCGACCCCATTATAAGTTATGTAGTCTGTTGAGCCTCCAACTCAAATGAGAACATAGCCTAACAAGTCAATCAGAAATGTATTGTTTATAATTGTAAAAAAAAAATTGTTCATATATTTCAAATTATCAATGGAAGAAGCTGATGACAGGAAGTGCAATCATATTGAATGTTACTTTTAAATCAGCTTCTCGGAATCTGATATTAAAACTGTCATTCCGTCAGTCATCTTCAGTCGATAACATAATGACAACTTTACCATCAGTTTTCTGAGAACACACTTCAAAAGAGGCAACAAATAGGGCTGCCCATCCTATTGTCAGGGTCTTTATTCCGCAATTTTAAATGTATAAACAATTTACTATTTTTTGCCAATTATTTAATGCTTCCGAAACATATTATACAATGTGCTTGTTGTAGATACTCCATTTACTGAGAACTTGTCACCATGAAAATGCAGTGCAATCTGCAGGCCGCATGTTATAAAGCAGGAGGAAACGAGCAGATCGATGAATGGTTTTATGGGAAAAGATCCAATAAAATCTCAGCATTTGAGTGGGACAGTCTTATCAGTGATTGACAGTGATCTGCTCAGCTCCTTCTGCTCTATAACATGCTGAGGACTACATGTTTATGGTCACAAGTTCCCATTAAGGTTCCCGTTAAAGTATCCTTTCTCATTGATGTACTTCATTCCTACTAGCCTAATATTGTCACGATACCGAAGACACTTAACACTTAGTTATTGACCAGTTGCTGCTGTCTGGATTGACGACTAGTCTCCAGTGTATTCTATATTAGCTCAATACATTTCTGTCTTTACTAACATAGCCGTCAGCCGGACCACAAAGTATCTGTTCATTTTGCTTTTAACTGGAAGCTGTCCAGTAACCACATCCAAAGGTTAAAAGCTACCAAAGTGCTATCGTATTGTATTTGGACCCAAGCATTAATTGGCCTCTTGTGGTCATAATAAAAATTATGCTCAATTAGATTTCTAACCGACTTTCTTAATATGAGAAAATATCAGATATTATTGGATGTTTGCCAAAATGCAGCTTAAAGTGTATCTTTCACTTTTTTGGAGATACAGTCAATATTAGTTGATATACTCTCTTATGGGCATTTGGTGAAATTATACATTTTCCTTTCCGTTAGGGTCCTACCTTAGTGCCTGATGTTTGTGCTGGACAAACACTGATCAATGATAAATGCAATGATTGCTCATTGGCATTGGCCTATTACACTGGTTGATGAAAAGTATGTGGGGGAGGACACGGCAGTGTAATAGGCTATTTAGGCCAAATGTACGCGTTTTTAGCACAGATTTGAATGTGGAAAATCGGCACTGTAGGTCATGCACATTGTATTTTATGATAATTTTAAATTGTCATGTACAGGATGCAGATTTTTTTCGGTGCAGATTTTGACCTGATTTTTTAAATCCACAGCATGTCAAATTATTTTTAGGGATGAGTGAACCCGTGGTAGTTCAGTTTTGCCAGGTTTGGCCGAACTTCGAGTTCAAGACCCGAACTTGACCCGAACTCGAACCCGAACCCCATTGAAGTCAATGGGGACCCGAACTTCACTTTATTATTTTCCATTATAACATTGTTATATCGGAAAATAACATAATACTTAAAGGGTTTCTGTCACCAGAATTATCCCTATTAAACTGGCTGACATTAGCAATGTGCTATTCTTGTGATTATTCATGCCCCCAATACTGCACAATTATAACTTTTATAATATGCAAATTAGCCTCTAGGTGTAGGGGGGGGAGGGCATTGCTCCTGCTCCTAGAGGCTCCGTTCTCCCACCTCATTCCACACCCTGCCAGTCTTGATTGACAGGGCCAGGCCAACGTTCGTCTCCTCCTGACGGTCCTGTGTGCTGGGTAAACGGCACGGAGCAGGCGTGAAATTTACCCAGCACACAGAGACGGCAGGAGGAGACGAACTCAGGCCTGTCAATCTGGACTGGCAGGGCATCTTATATACCCACCAAGCCAGCTCATGACATGTGACTTCCTTCGTAAGCTACAGGCTGCTGAAGCCAAAAGTAGGAAGTGGTCATAATAATGTGACTCAACTGTGTATTTCCTGTTGCTTATATAGTGCCAATATAATCAGAGTGCTATACAGACCTTTACTGTAGTATACGTTGCAGACTAGCTACAGTCAGTTTAACTCTGGCTAGATTGGAAAGCAGAGTGTAAGGGATTCTCTGGTTTTTCAACAAAGACCCCCTCAAGAACATACAACAACATGTCTGGAGTAAGGACCAGATAGGGCGGACTGGCCATATACCCTACAGGGAAATTTCCTGGTGGACTGATGCCCAGGTGGCCACTCAAGTTCTCCTCATGGCCGCTGACCAGGCACATAGCGATTTGATGCTCTCAGCATTAATTAATGCTAGGAGTATCAAGTACTTATGCACCTGGCCAGCAGCCGCAGGTGTCCTCCGGAATGCAACTGTATCACCGTCGTCATTATGGTGATAGGGCAGTATTTTATGCTTCATTGTGGTGTTTAGTTTAGGTGGGGTGGTATTTTGTGCTACACTACGGTATTGCTGGTCTCATCAACTTCTGTTAGCCAAACTATTTGTGGTTGGTGTTGGCCGTGCCTACTTGTGTTACCATGCCTGTCAATTTGAATTCACCTACATCTTGGGACCACTTTTAGTTTTTTTTTCCCCAGGGCCACTTCAAGTTCCCAGTCCACCCCTGTGACCAGGAACAAGGTGGCCAGAAGCAGAAGCCGGACAGAACTGGAACAGGAGGTGAACTGTGCCAACACTCAGGCAACGTTTTGGAGGACTTTCTTTGCTTAAAGGGAATCTGTCAGCAACTAAACACCTCCTAAGCTAGAGAAATTGGTGTATAGTATAGTGTAAGTGGTGCTGAGTCCGGCTATGCAATTTTTATCTTCTTACTCACTAGCGTTCCGACACTGTTCTCCAACAAACCAGCAGTAAAATGTATTGAGAGGACTCCTATTTGAGCCCTCTCCATTATGTGTGTGAGCTCTGGAGTCCTCTCAAATGCATTTTACTGCTGGATTATGGGTGCACAGCATCGGAAAGCAAGTATGAAGATAAAAATTGCATTACTGAACTCAGCGTCACTTACACTACACACTGCTTACTCTAGTTTGGGGTGGTGGTTCGGAGCTGACAGATTCCCTTCAAATAGGCACTAGGAGTCCGCGTTCATATTACAGCTAGTTGTCATGGCAACCTGGTCACTGTATCAGCTTCTTAGTAATGTGATGCTCGTGGTTAGAGGATGCAGGAGGATAACTCTGGAGTGGGAGCAGTGAGTACAGAGTAATAGGTGCTAGGTGTAACACTCCCCCTGGTCCCTGTCCTCAGTGGCTTGCAATCTAATTCCCCTATCTTAGACCCTCACATACACACTGAGGCCTCTTTATATTCATCCAATTTACCTATAGGTATGTTTTTGGTGTGTGACAAGAAACTGAAGTACCCAGAGGAATCCATGTAGACACAGGGAGAGCATACAAACTCCATGCGCATGTTATTTTTGGGTTTAAACTCAGAGAGCCAAAGCAACACTGCTAACCACCGAGTCAGTTATCTGCCATTTTTAAAAAAATGCCACATACTACTTAGATTTTGACCTAATTAACCCATCTAAGTTGTGAAGGAAACATATTGTAGCATTATTGGCATAGTATGAACTAATATTGAGATGGCGCAAGGGTAATCTTTTTCATTCTTTTATATTTGAGTAATTATGGCTACTTTGTTTCAGTGATAGACTGGTTATTTTGGTTGTCTAATGTTCCATGTGTAATCATCAGTGATATTAATGTAGGATGCCTATTCAGTAGCAACAGGAACATAGAAGAAGAATTATTTGTCAGGTAGTGCTGCGGTCAGATAACTAAATATCAAAATGGATGTCCTACATGTTCATGACATGTTCATAGACTGGTACATCCTTTAAACTTTTTAGGATTTATAGAATATAAATGAGCCAATACCAAACGCGTTTAATTGTATGAAACAATTCTCATGAATCCATCAATGGTTACAATATGGGAATCTCTTTACCTGGCCTATGGCGAATGTTCCTCAGGGAGCCACACTTTGATGTTACATGACTAAGGTCAATCTTCTTGGTAACGATCTGGATCTGTAACAATAGAATACATTTAGATATATTGAAAGTAAATCTGGATGACCCTGGATGGGAATAGGCAAGAAATTGCTGGATAATTTGAAAAAGAGTCAAGAATCGATTCATGCTATAGTGGTAGTGAGTGAGTACAGACACAGGTCGGTGGCACAGCATGTAACGAAGCAAGTAGTTACATTATAATTCGTGGTTAATGTGCAAAGAGTGATTCAAATACAAGTTATTAACATAGGAGTAAGAGATTTATTTCAACATTCTAGTTTGAGGACACAATAATAAGTGGATGACCCTGGATGGAGCACCCTGCTCTTCAAACCTCAGTTCTTTATCATCTGTATCTCCATTACAAATTTTGTATTGATTCCCATTTCCCTGCCATTAAGACAAAAACATCCCAATGATACGTATGTGCTGATTTTTTTTCGGCACAAAAAGAGTTGTCCCTTTCCAAATGTGACTAGGACATAAACATCATATATGGGTCTCCCATTTTAAAAACTCCTAATATAACCCAGAGTGGAAAACCTTTGAAACGAGCAGCTTTTTATCTGGTAGATACAGTGTAACCATGGTCTCCCATTCATGGCTCAGGTTATATATCGAAGATATATGTAACCACCTGAACCTTTTTCCAACGTTATTGTCTAATTAATGGAGATTTTACCAGCCAGGTCCATGGCAATCAGGTGAATACTGGGGCGGCTATCATATAAGAAAGAGTTGCCCAGATGGGACTACCCTTTTAAAGGGGTTATTTTTCTGCTTGTAAGAAGTTATAACTATTGGATAGGACAATTCCTACCGCTGGGATGCCCAACGATCGCTAGAACAGTGCACCTCAGGGCCCCTCAAAATGAATGGAGCAGCAGATTAGGTATGCACACTGCGGCTCCATTCATCTCTACGAGAGTTTTGGAGACAGTTGGTCAATTTGGGTGGAATAGGCCACCCATGTAATATGTTTGTGGGGCCTTCTGACTTTCCCCAATGGCACCTGACAGAGAAGGATCTGACAATTGGATTTCGACATGCTCATTCCTTTTATTCTCAGGGAGATAAGCCAGTACTAGAAGTGCCTAGCAGCGGCTTTCTCCTCGTGGCCATTCAGAATGTTGAGAAGGAGTGCTGAATGCTCATTCTATCTAAAGTATATGGCCAGCTTTACATATACTGTTATCTGTATAAGGTTAGCACCCACACTATCTTCTACCTAATAACATGCTCATGTGGCCAAACTATAGGAGTGAACATTGAACACAGAGACAAAAGACAGAACAGGTGTTGAAAGGTTTGAGGTGGTAAAAAAGGGTGGAAGCCTTAAAGGATCATTAGAAGGAGCACCAAGGAAGTGTTGGAGGAGATCCCATCGTAAAGCAGGCCCTTACTTACTTGACCTCCCCCAGCATTATGAGTGATGTTATCCTTGGAACCGCAACGAGACTGAACAAAACTAAAATCAATCTTCTCATTTAAGATTTTAACCTAAAAGGAACAGGAGGCAAAATGAGCATGTTCTAATGAGAAAGTGTAGCAGCAAAAAGCTTACTGCTACAATAGGATAGTCCTAAACATAGGAAGCAATCCACTGGTTTGCATCATAGGTTTTCTGCAGGGGCGTAGCTATGGGCTCATGGGCCCTGGTGCTAGAGTTCAGCTTGGGCCCCCCCTTCCCTCAGTGCTTTGTGGCCAGGGGCAGGGAAGCACATAGCCTTCGTGCTGCCTGAGGCTAAAACCTCACCCTTACCCCTGACATGCCAAATTCTTGGCCTAACCCCTTCCCTCCAGCCAGAGGGGTAACTTGACCAGCATGCACTTTCTATAATGCCAGTGTCTTTTTATGCGGCATAAGGGTCTTTGGGCCCCTTCAGGCTCCTTGGCCCGGTAGCGACTGCTACCTCTGCACCCCCTATAGCTACGCCCCTGTTTTTTTTTGTAAAGTAAAGATATTGGTAGTTATGTTCTCCAATAACTCTGCATGTTATATAGGTCTGTGATGGCTAACCTCCAGCACTCCAGCTTTGGTAAAACTATGACTCCCAAGATGTACTCTTATTTGGCTGTTCTCAGAACTCCATAGAAATGAATGGCGCATGCTGGGAGACGTAGTTTCACCACAGCCACAGTGCCGGAGGTTATCCATCACTGACATAGCTGGTTTACAATATAAAGATATATTGGATGTCCCTCAAGTTTGACTAGAAAAAAACAAACTAATTAACCCTTGATTATCTTGTATAAGTCAAAAAACAAAATTGTGGTCTCTTGGATATATCTCTTTTGGGAGAAAAAACACTGCAGTTTTTTTTTGTTTTTTATTTATCCGAAGCCTTCTTTTATATTTTCTCTTTCCTTTTGAATCCATGTTTAGCTTTGGCTGAAAAAACTGCATGAACAACTGCAACAAAAATGACAGCTTTTTGTCCCAAAATAAGAAAGTCATTCATGAAACCTCCCTTGGCCAGCTAAAATGTGCTGTCAAAGAGGTCACATTCTCTACTGGTCCATGTGGTAATCAGACTGTTGGTCAGTGATCACAGTGTGCTTATACACTGGACTAACCCTTCATATTGTATGGTTTCTGTAAACAATATGAAGTGATTTACAGTTTACTGCTGCAGAAAAGCTCCCACTGTTGGAGATGGAACCCGTTTTACATACAGCCAAAGAATTTTGAGGTTCTGTCAGAGCTTTCCACTGTATTTTTTGTGTGGTCAATGAGTACAGTATACCGTACTGTTGGTTGATCATATTTTTTAAATGCCTTTTCTCAAGTCTTAAGAAATGAATTGCCATACAAAGTTGTACAATTGTAAATATCTTTCATAAGTTATTATAATGTATATGTATGTACAGTGCTGATCCAGAGTTACACCCAGTATTATACCTCAGAGCTGTATTTACAATTCTGCAGTTAATATCAGCAGGCTCAATGCCAATCTCATTCTGGTAAGTCTAATATTTACATTCACCAGCATAATAAGAAAATTATAAAGAGAAAGGCAGCACCCCAAGGAGCAGCTCAGTCTCAAGCAAATTGTTAGAGGCAGTGGGCTATAGGTAGAATACTACCCTTAATTTGTTGTGCTGCAATGCAAATGTCATAATACTGAAGAGTGAGTGCCATCAGTTTGCTGCAGTATCTTCTTACATCTGTGTCAACCCTATGGTCATTGACACATGTAAAGGTGGAAACAGTGTGTGGACCTGACCTGACAAGGAGAGCTGTTCTGTCTTGGAATGTGGTTTCCTGCAATACTGATTACCCTTACAAAAGTGGAGCGCCAATAGGGTATCATAGAAGACCTGACAGATTCTCCAGGACCGAACCCCATGAATGGGAGCAGTACTGCTGTAACTAGCACCGGCTACTACACAGTGGACCTAGCTGTGTAGTTGCAATACTTTTTTCCGGTGCCCGAGCTACTGCAAAACAGCAGATCAGCAGGGGTGTGGGTAGCCTGACCACTGCTGACCTGAAATCAATGACCTATCAAACGTCTGTTCTGGAGAAACGCTTTAATTCTTACACCAGACACTAAAAACCAGGAGAGTGCATGTCAATATATTCGCTAACGGTTTCTAATAGCAACCTGAAGAACTGTGACTATTGCTCTGGTCTATGGTAGTGGTTTTAACTCATGAACATTGCAAGACCATTAATGCAATGAATTTGCAAAGACACTCAAGGTATTCTGATGAACATACACTTAAAAGAATACTTATTGTTTCGTAAATCTTTTGGCATGTGATAGTGACATGTCAGGAGCTGAGACACCTGCAGAAAATGAAGGTGCAGAAGCACTCAGGTGAGCATTGTGACCCTTCAACAATTTAAGGACCTGTCCACCATGTGCTGTGCTTTCCACGTACAGCCTTGCAAAGCAAGTTGAGAGTTTCGGCCTCTTCATTTGAAAGATTAGGAGGTTTCAGCAACAAGTCCTTCACTGATCAATACTTATGTCAAAAGTTTTATGAAATGATAGTTGCACTTTAACATTTCCTTATTATTGAGATGCCCCACATCAAGTCTTTGTACTTTAAGAAAAAGCCAGTGTCACTACCAGAGCTTTGAGACGTTCTCACAGCTCTGTTTCTCCACCCCTGTGATGATGTCACTACTAGAGCTTGGAGAAGTTCCCTCTGCACTGTTTCTCCGCCCCTGTGATGAGGTCTTTACTTTCTGTTTCCTTCCTCCCAGCTGTCCCTCCTGTGTTTGATTTCGCTGCCTTTAAATCACCCCTCCTCCTTTGTAGAGGTGCGGATTATACTTTTCTTTTGAGCTGTATCTCTCGCTTGAGTATCTTCACCTGTGTGATATCTTTTCACTGGATCTGTGTTCTGCTGAAGCAAGTACTTCGGATATTGTCTGCTGACTTTGGATCTGTTTTCACTGCAGCCGCAGCTCCTTCAGTTAAGTGTTCAGACATTGTGTGTTTCTGTTTCTTTGCTGACTGGATCCGAGGCGACCCCGGTTCCATCCATATACTGAGCAGGGCACCGGTGGCCGTGCCCCTTCCACTATTGTAGGGGTTTCAGTGGTCATCAGCCTTAGGTACGCGGGCATGTCTCGATTCACCATCTGGATCTGGACATGTGCATAGCAGCTTAGGGAGAGCTTTTAGGGTCTGACAGGGGTCACCCTTTATCCTCCTTAGTTTGGGTCCGGTCAGTTGCTATTCGCTGTGTAGGCTCTTGTTGCTCACTTACAGCCGTGACAGCCAGCCATTTATATGAGATAACTATTGACGTTAACTCCCATTTGTCCAACAGCTATCTCCCCGGATACTGCTATACATATGCATGGTTGGCTTGGCTGAACATGCATATTTAGTAAATGGTGAGAAGGAAGCAAGCTGCTGTCATATCTCCCCGAGAACAAAAGGATTGGGCAGTTGAAATCCAACTTGCCGAATCCTTATCTTCCATGAGATCTGCTGTCAGGGAAGAATTAAGAGGCTCCATACACATTAGATGATCGGCTGACCTCATCGTACTCAACCCACATAGATCTACTGTGTATGGCCAAATTTAGGTGAAATAATTGTGTAATTAAGTACATTAATACAAGTGGCACATAACCACTGAAGCCAGTTACTGGCTACAACGGAGCATATGACCATGCCCAAGAAGTAGCAGGTGTAAACTCTCCAGGGACCGGAACATGGACACAGCAGAGGCAGGTAATTATTAATTTTCTGTCTGAGGAGGCAGGCTGCGGGTAATAATTATAATGTAATTATTTCCAGAAAACCCATTTAAGTTATAATCTGCTACGTGTAGGAAAATAGAATTCAAACACGTCTATCTGTGATGGCCAGACAGAGCCTTGTGTATCTTTTTATTGTGGATGCTCTTACCTGTCCACCTTTAGGCTGATACTTGATGTTATCAGTAGATCCAATCTTCGACTTTACATTCTTCAAGTCAGGCAGGGGTTGATTCAAAACGCGCATCTGTTTTAGAGTGGCAGGAGACTTGGGAGGTGTTCGTAGGATGGCAATTTTCTTGTCAGAGGCTATATACATGGCAGATCTTGGAGTTCCTGGAGTACGGGGTGTACGTGAATAACTTGGTGTTCCTGGTGTACCAGGAGTTCGAGAAGCATAACTTGGTGGTGTTCCTGGGGTAATAGCTGTGGATCCAGGTGTAGTAGGTGTAGAAGTTCCACTCTTTCCTGTTCGACTCCAAATTGGCTCAGATCCTACATAATGAATAAGACACAATGGTAAAGAAAGAATGAAATAATCCAAAGAGAATGTATGGATTATTCAAATACCCCCACCATACAATGTTTGATATATAGATGGATAGACTATATGGACAAAAGTATTTTGACGCATCTCTTAATCATAGAGTTATAAAGCGAGTTTGCCGAGTGCTGAGGCACATAGTGTTGGATGTAGTGTGCCAACTGTAAAGTTTGGTGAAGGAGGGATAATGCTATGGGCTTGTGTTGTTGAAAAGAAATCTTAATTCTTCAGCATACTAAGACATTTTGGACAACTTTACACTTCCTGTGCACAAAGCAAGGTCCATAAAGACATGGTTAGGCGACTTTGGTGTGGAAGAACTTGGCTTGTCCACACACAGACCTGACCTCAACACCTGTGTAATGAACTAGAATGGAGATTGTGAGCCAGGCCCATTTTGTCCAACATCAGGGTCTGACCACACAAATGTTTTTTTATTAGCAAAGGAGGGGGAAACCACTTTATAATGAGATGTCTAATCTCTACGTGTCATGTGTAGGTGTCCCAATACATTTGTCCATATAGTGTGTCTATCTTTTCATTACTGATGTGAATAAACACATTCTGTCCTGTTATCCATAACACTGTGCTAAAAATAATATATAAAATACAGTAATGCCCATCTCAGACATGCATGGCATAGTCACAGCTCTGGAATTTGCACCTATCTCTAGAGCAGGGCTGCCAACTCCATCTGGCCAAGTGCCAATTACATCTGATGCCACATCCAGGTAGATTTGGTCAGGGGACCGTGTTATTTTTCATTTTATTTTATTGTGTGCAGTCCCAAACTATAAACCAATGCATGGCAAGATACAGTTTGAACCATTGTTTCCTCCACTATGAATACTTGGAATTGACAGATTGCTATAAATAACCTCCCAGAACATCCAGATCACTTATAGAGATGAAATCATCAATACAGTAAAGTTTTACAAGGCAGCATTGATATAGACATACTTGTGGTGCGTCTCACAGAGGATGTGCTGGTGGACAAAGAGTTCTCTTCCTTATCTACAGGGATTATTTTTCTAGTCGGGTGGATTGAAGAAGGTCTCGGCAGAGAGGAACGTTTCTCTGGGCTCTTGGTCACTCCATCCTAAAAAAGAGCAAAGATGAGGGTAACCTAACAGATCACAGATGTGTTTGCCTAATTAAAAACCATATAATGCTGTCCTCCTCAAGAGTAGCTTTGTGTGAAGACAGTTTTATCCAGGTAGCACGAAAAATAACACTGCCACCTGGCAGCTATCAAAAAAGTTCTGAGTCTCCTGTATGTATGAGGGGAGCACCCCTACCTCCTTACCTCCTGCAGACCTGTTAGCATTGATTGACGGGCTGCGTGTGTACATGCTGATACACTGCGGGGGGAGCACTTCCCTCACAAATACAGGGAACTCATAACTAGAGATGAGCAAAGTTCTCTAAATTTCAATTTGGCTGCTTAGCTGAATTTTTTTTTTATTTTTTTTTTTATTGCTTTGTGACAAATTACGCTGCACCCTGTCATTGAACTCCTCAGATGCTGCGTTCATCTCGGCATCCAAGATCCATATTAAAGCATTTTAGTGTTTGCAATAAAAAAATAATAATAATTGTACTTACCTCATCCATTTGATCGTGAAGAGGGAGCAGCGGCCATCTTGCTTAAGGATCCAGTGCGAAATCTCACTGTGCATGATGATGTCATAACATTGGCAGGCTCTGCGACATCATACGCCACCGTGCACGAGATTTCACGCGGGATCTTCAAATCGATGAGTTTTTTTTATTTATCGCTATTAAGCGTGGACTTAGAGAATTGGGCCATATGAATTGGGGCTTGGGCCCCAGATCTTTTTATAGACACTAGCAACTCCCCTGGCCAAGAGAATAGTGATGATGAGGCAAGTGATTTTTTTCTTTTTTTTTCACATTCACCAGCCTGTGTTTCTGCAAATTTTATCCTTGGATTTGGTGATGAATAAACCAGTAATATTTATATTACAGTCTACTCCCTATAAGGGTCAATGTAGTCTAGACCAATCATCCAGAAGCAGGCATAGAGAGAAGAAGACCTACGGTTGCAAGAAAAAGTATGTGAACCCTTTGGAATGATATGGATTTCTGCACAAATTGGTCATAAAATGTGATCTGATCTTCATCTAAGTCACAACAATAGACAATCACAGTCTGCTTAAACTAATAACACACAAAGAATTAAATGTTACCATGTTTTTATTGAACACACCATGTAAACATTCACAGTGCAGGTGGAAAAAGTATGTGAACCCTTGGATTTAATAACTGGTTGAACCTCATTTGGCAGCAATAACTTCAACCAAACGTTTCCTGTAGTTGCAGATCAGACGTGCACAACGGTCAGGAGTAATTCTTGACCATTCTTCTTTACAGAACTGTTTCAGTTCAGCAACATTTTTGAGATGTCTGGTGTGAATCGCTTTCTTGAGGTCATGCCACAGCATCTTAATCGGGCTGAGGTCAGGACTCTGACTGGGCCACTCCAGAAGGTGTATTTTCTTCTCTTTAAGCCATTCTGTTGTTGATTTACTTCAATGCTTTGGGTCGTTGTCCTGTTGCAACACCCATCTTATGTTGAGCTTCAGCTGGTGGACAGATGGCCTTAAGTTTTCCTGCAAAATGTCTTGATAAACTTGGGAATTCATTTTTCTTTCGATGATAGCAATCCGTCCAGGCCCTGACGCAGCAAAGCAGCCCCAAACCATGATGCCCCCACCACCATACTTCACAGTTGGGATGAGGTTTTGATGTTGGTGTGCTGTGCCCCTTTTTCGCCACACATAGCGTTGTGTGTTTCTTCTCCTCCACAGTATGGGGAGGAGCAATCACTAATGCCATCACTCCTACTTATACTGACTTGTTTGTTGGCAGCAAATGCTATTTGCCAGCTACGGACTGGGAATTTAAAGTGGTCCTAGAAAAAATACTAAAAGTGGCCCTGTTCTATAGTGGGGTCCAAATTGATGGAAGGCAGGGCTAACACAAGTAGACCGAGCCAGCAATACCATATTGTGGCACATTATACCACCCCAACAGAGCCAAATACCACAATCCATCACAAAATACTGCCCCCAGCAGCACAAAATACATCCCCAAAAACTTCCACTGGCTGGCAGTGTTACAACTGCATCCCAACTGCGCTATGTGTCAGGGTCCTTAGACCCCTCTTGTATCTATCAGTGCCAACTTTGTCCATCTTCAGTGGGTAGTGCACATATTTTTTTTGCAATGAAAACAATGGCTAATCAACACCAAATAATAAGTGTATAGGCTGTCTACATCTGAAGTACCTCTCACTTGATGAGAAATTAACCCTAGAATGGAAATTGTAAATAACACACTTAGGAGAGTGGAGGCCATTTATATACATATCATGGAGGTATTCTGTGCATGTGAATTATTATAATATATATACACTGAACAAAAATATAAACACAGCACTTTCAGTTTTGCTCCCATTTTGCATGAGCTGAACTCAAAGATCTGAAACATTTTCTACATACACAAAAGACCCATTACTCTCAAATATTGTTCACAAATCTCTCTAAATCTGTGTTAGTGAGCACTTCTCCTTTGCCGAGATAATCCATCCCAACTCACAGGTGTGTCATATCAAGGACAGGTGCCTTAGACTGCTCACAATAAAATGTCACTCCGAAATGTGCAGTTTGATCACACAGCACAATGCCACAGATGTCGCACCGTTTGAGGGAGTGTGCAGTTGGCATGCTGACTGCAGGAATGTCTACCAGAGCTGTTGACCGTGCAATGAATGTTCATTTCTCTACCATAAGCCATCTCCAAAGGCGTTTCAGAGAATTTGGCAGTACATCCAACCAGCCTCACCACCGTAGACCACGTGTAACCACACCAGCCCAGGACCTCCACATCCAGCATGTTCACCTCCATACTTGTCTGAGACCAGCCACCCGGACAGCTGCAGCAACAATCGGTTTGCAGAACCAGAGAATTTATGCACAAACTGTCAGAAATCATCTGGGAAGCTCATCTGCATGCTCGTCGTCCTCATCAGGGTCAGGGCCTGACTGCAGTTCGTCGTCGTAACCGACTTGAGTCGGCAAATGCTCACATTCGAGGGCGTCTGGCACGGATGAGTCCTGGTTTCCACTGTCGTTTCTTTAAGACATGGTCAGTCAATCCAGAAAACACCCGAAGTCAATTCACATAAAACTTTGTGCCAGTACTGTACGGAGCAGGAGCTCCGTACAGTATAAAAATGTGTTGGCTCAGATGAGACGAAGTTATTGCTTCGCGAAGTCTCGCAAGACTTTGGGTAGTAACTTGATAAATTAATTTGTACTGTAAAAAAACATTTTCCGAACTCAGGTTCGGTTCCAAGGTACCACTTGGAACCGAACCCGAGTTCGGAAAATATTTTTTACAGTACAAATTAATTTATGACGTTATTATCAGAAGTCTCGCAAAACTTTGCGAAGCAATAACTTCAGCTCATCTGAGCCAACACATTTTTATACTGTACGGAGCTCCTGCTCCGTACAGTATTGGTACGAAATTTTATGCGAATTGACTTCGGATGTTTCATCCAAAGTTGATTCGCTCCTCCCTAATGAAAACCATTAAGATGCATTTACACGGCTTCCCAACAGTCGGCTGCTCGTTCAGTGGGGGTGAAGAGCTGCATTTACATGCAGCGATCATCTCCACAGTATGAATACGAGCGGTTGCTATTGCGATTGCTGATCCTAATACAGATGCATTGTTTGCTGCCCAGAAACCATTATTTATGTGCCTGCATGAATGACAGGATCACCCAATGAACTAAATTTTCGCTGGTTCATTAGCTGATCAGCGGCTCCTTTACATTTGCAGGTTGTTGGGACAAACGTTCGCAGGAACGTTTGTTCTTTATAATCTGCCCTTCTAAATCCACCTTTAAGCACTATAATGAAACTGCTCTCATGAGGACCGCCCCAAGAAAGGAAGACCAAGAGTTACCTCTGTTGCAGAGGATAAGTTCATTAGTTAACAGCCTCAGAAACCACAAATTAATAGCAACTCAAATTAGAGCCTCCATAAAGGCTTTAGAGAGATCAAGTACCAGACACGTTTAACATTAACTGTTAAGAAGAGATTCCGAGAATCAGGCCTTTTGCTGCAAAGAAGCCACTACTGAGGAACAAGTAGATCAATAGAGAGAATAGCGTGGACCAAGAAACACAAGGAATGAACATTAGACCAGTGAAAATCTGTATTTTGGGCTGATGAGTCAAAATTTGAGATTTTTAGATCAAACCTCCATGTCTTTGTGAGATGCAGAAAAGGTGAGGGATGGTTTCTACATGTGTGGTTCCCACTGTGAAGCATAGAGGAGAAGTTGTGATGGTTTGGGGGTGCTTTGAAGATGATACTGTTGGTGATTTATTCAAAATTCAAGGCACACTTAACCAGCATGGCTATCACAACATTTTGCAGCGACATGCCATCCCATCTGGTTTGCACTTAGTGGAACCATTATTTGTTTTTCAACAGGACAATAACCCCAAACACTCATCCAGGCTGTGTAAGGGCTTTTTCAGCAAGAAGGAGAGTGATAGAGTTCTGTGGCAGATGACACAGCCCCCAAGATCACCAGATCTTAACCCAATTGAGCTGGTTTGGGATAAATTGGACTACAGAGTGAAGCAAAAGCAGCCAACAAGTGCTTTGCACCAATGGGAAGTCTTTTAAGACCATTGGAAAACCCTTCTAGGAGACAAGCTCATAAAGCTGATTGAGAGAATGCCAACAGTGTGCAAAGAGGACACCAAAGCAAAAGGAGCTACTTTGAAGAATCTAAAATATAAAACATATTCTGGTCTGTTTTACACTTTTTTGCTAACTACTTAATTCCATATGTGTTGCTCCATACTTTTCATATCACAGTTGGGTTCAAGTATGGAGACCTTGTGGTTAGCGCTTAAATCCTGCTGTTGCTGTGGAACAACACACTGCGGGTGTGATGATTTGGGAAGCCATCACATATAGTGTTGAGCAAATTTTAAGGATAAATTTGATTTGCTGCGAAGCAGAATTTCCTAGTGCTTCGTAGTAACCAATCGATTTAACCTGAAATAGTATAAAAAAAAAAAAAATCATATATGGCGTATATGACGTCACCATGCCGGCTGGTATGATGATGTCATCTCAGGCCGCGCAAGATTTCGTGCTTTCGTGCCAGATCTTCAAGCAAGAGGCGGCCCAACAGGGTACTAGAGCGTCCTTTCAGTTGTACATTTTTCTCCAATAAAGTTATCCTTTCACTCTAATGTTGTAACGACTTACATATATTATCATTAGTTTCACACATAAAGTTTCATTAGATTCCAGCAACTCCTTTTTTGTATATGAGAGTATATTTATTAATATTCATCATATTCTAGCAATATTAAATCCTGGCTCTAATACAGAATCATACAAGCACAAAGTGAAAATGTTTTACTCACAGTAATTCTGTCCTTGGACTGCCGAAGAGCACTAGGAGTTTGTTGGGAATCACCCCCTGTTGGCACCAGCACAGGAAAAGAGGAAAAGAAAAACTTAATGGTTAAAGAGATATATTCAAATATCATGGAACCACCAGGAAGAGACCTGGATAGATCATTTTGTTTACTTGTAATGTCCATGTTATCAATAGCTGCACATGCTACCACTAATTTTAGCATAGCTTTGACTATGGCACCTTACATACTGCATAGTTTACATGTAATAATTTCCATATTTAAGTAAGAAAGAGTGTAAACAACAGGAACTTGCGTACACCTTGCTAGTGAAACTCAGTTAGTATAGTAGTGTATAACCTACAGAAAGGAGAAGATTAAGATTCGGGGTACATGGCCTTAGTCTTCATGTTTCTGCATGTTCTGTAAAAAGATCTGTTTTATGTTTTTGACACTCACCAGTGAGAAAACCCCCTTGATTATTTAAACGGTAAACTTTGATCATCACTGAATCTGTTTACTGCTGGGTGTTCACTGAAATAGTAATAGAAACTAATCTTCTCTTCAAATCACAGCTACAACCCTTAAATGTATATGGCCTGTCCAGGAAAAATACAGCTCACAACTGCCTGGAATGATTGTGGTTAAAACGTTTGATGTCACAGTGGTGACATAACAATGAAGACTAGTCAACAGGTTCTACTTACTCAGTGGTAACTCAGGAAGCGTAGCTCCACTAAATACATAATGTTACTATAGCCACAAGCTAGATGAAAAACACAAGCCAGACTGTGTTCAGCCAGCTAGCCAACCCTACCAGGATCTACAATATCTACACCTTGCATGTTATCTGAAACTGTCAAGTAGGCACTTCTTCAGGTGGCCATACATTTCTAATAGATGTTGACTGCATGCCATACCTAAAAAACTCTTTATACTCATGCGCGCTTAGTTCATCCGAGCATGCGTGTGTTTTCAATACTGAAACCTGTGGTGACAGTTTATCTCCTTTGACAATAAAGGATCAGGTATGTTCAAATTCAACATGCCCAATCTTTTTTGGCACTATGTAGACCAAATGAATGCCAGTGAAACATTTGGTCCTGCTGAAATCAGTGCCTTCAGCTGACCTAAGCCCGTAGTTGACGGTCACCTTTAGATTGTCAGTTGTTAATTCTTTGCTCATTTTCTCATGCAGAGAAGAGTAGCTACTGATCTCGTAATAACTGAACTTAGCATTTGAACTCTTAGCGCACAATTTCAATGAGATGTAAATTGTTAACATCGTATAGTTATGAGGGATTCAGCCTTCTGCCAACCTGGTTTCCTGAATGAACTCCAGAATGTTCATAAGCAACAATAAGACACTGGATTACACAGCCCCACCAGTTTATATAGTTTATAGATATTAGATCCAATAAATCTAAATGGAAACTGGAAATTCTACCTAGATAGAATATTTGAAAATGCATACTATCGTCCAAAATAGACAAAATCCTTATGACAGGAGAAATAAATATTGCCAAGTTGCCAGTGACACTGTCAAATTTATAAAGCTACACGTCTGACCAATGCTTAACTGTATACATTGTACATACATTATAGGTAAGTGATTACAAAGACTTAGGGAGTCATTTAGTAAGACCAGCGTTTAAGATGCTGGTCTTAATAACCTCAATATCTGGCAGTAGATCTGCCGGAGTTATGAAGAGACGCCAATCTAATTCTACGCCAGCTTCCTTGCTTACATTTACATTTAGACTATTTTCTACAACTAAAACAAGCATAGAAAATGACGAATGAGATTAACCTGCCAGCCCGTCCCCTTCCCTGCCAGTGCCACGCCCAACTATTGCGCCAAAATCTGTGCCTGAAATAAACTTAGTATACAGAGAGGAACAGAAGTATTTGAACACCCTGTGTTCTCCCACTTAGAAATCTCCCACTCTGAGAGACAGAATATTTTTTTTTAAGGAAATCACATTGCATGATTTTTTAAGAATTTATTTGTCTTGCACTGCTGAACATAAGTATTTGAACACTTGAGAAACACCTAAGAAAGGTGAGGAATCAGCCCATAACTACAAGGGAGGAGCTGGTCAATGACCTGAATAGAGCTGGGACCACAGTTTCAAAGGTCACTGTCGGTAGAACACTACACCGTCATGGTTTCAAATCATGCATTGCACAGAAGGTTACCCTGCTCAAGTCATCACATGTCCAGGCCCGTCTGAAGTTTGCCAATGACCATCTGGATGATCTAGAGGAGGCATGGGAGAAAGTCATGTGGTCAGATGAGACCAAAGTAGAACTTTTTGGTCTAAACTTCACTCATCATGTTTGGAGGAAAAAGAAGGGTGAGTTGCATCCCAAGAACACTATCCCTACTGTGAAGCATGGGGGTGGTAACATCATGCTTTGGGGGTGCTTTTCTGCGAAGGAGAGGATGAATGGGGCCATTTATTGTGAGATTTTGAGCAACAACCTCCTTCCTTCAGTCAGAGCATTAAAGATGGGTCGTGGCTGGGTCTTCCAACATGACAACGACCTGAAGCACAGCCCTGAAACCTGACAGATCTAGACGAGATCTGTGTGGAAGAGTGGGCCAAAATCCCTGTTGCAGTGTGTGCAAACCTGGTCAAGAACTACAGGAAACGTTTGACCTCTGTAATTGCAAAAAAAGGCTTCTGAACCAAATATTAACACTGATTTTCTCAGGTGTTCAAATACTTATGTTCAGCAGTGCAAGACAAATACATTCTTTAAAAATCATACAATGTGATTTCCTGATTTTTTTATTTTATTCTGTCTCTCAGAGTGGAAATGCACCTACAATGTGAATTTCAGACCCCTCCATGATTTCTAAGTGGGAGAACTTGAAAAATCGCAGAGTGTTCAAATACTTCCTCACTGTAGGTGTATTTCAGGATAATAAATGACCCCATTAATGTTCATAATAAGGAGAGCAGTTTGAGTAGCGATTGATTAAAGGACCTCGGGGTAAAGGAGGAGCAAGGCATGACATCTGTCTTTGGTGTTCTTTGAATCTACAAGGCCCCTCAGGTCATGCACTAGGTAGTGCTCCTTAAACTATATATATATATATATATGTGTGTGTATATATATATATATATATATATATATATACACACACACACACACACATACACACAATAACTATCTTATCTTTTCCCTCTTCTTGACCTGAACATGCCCACAATATTGGGTGTAAGCATTCTACTGGTTGGCCAGTTCAGGGGGGCCAGTTGCAGCTGAATAATTGGCTTTATTACCTAAATATATCTATCCTTTACTAGAGATGTGATCTAAATGCCCTTAAAGGGCCAAATATATTCTTTCTACATTTTTCAAACCAGCACCTAGACCAGAATACTTTTGTTATTGCATATAATAAAAAATGTAATATAGCCACTGAGCTTCTTAATAAAATGTATCTGTATAGCGCCACCTGCTGTTTGTTGTTTTCCTTATTTCTTGTCCACCTCACTGAGGTGGTCGCATGCACTGAGTTTAAATCTTCAACTGCCACCAGCCCTATCTTCTGATAGGAGCTGTGTCAGTTACAGGGAATAAGCTGCAGAAGAAAGGACATACCCCCTGAGAAAGGACACCCCCCTCGCTGCCAGCCTGTAAAGAATCTAGCAGAACTATTGGAGTAATGAATGAGAAGATCTTTGATTCTGTATAGGGTATAGGACTGGTTCTAGCTTTGTTAGAAAAAGATTACGATGTACTATATGATGTCATTTTTTTTTACATCAATCATGACATAACCCTTTTAATGATACCCTATTTCTTGAGTGTTCTTACCAACAGCCTTAATTTAGAAGTTGGAACAATGAACAGGAGCATGCATTTAGAAGATATATAAGCCGAAGACACAAAAACATCACTGATCTCTACAGTAGCATAGAAAAAAATTGATGTAGCTAATGTATGAGACGGAGGCAAATCAATGGAAATGTGTACCATGGTTGCAATCGATCATGAAGTTTCCACCAGAACAGAGACATGGATTTACAAACTTCTAAGAAAGCACTAAGTCACTATGCCAAGATACAACCAATGCACGCTTATGGCTCTCGCAAGCGAATGTGATCATGAGTTCTGCAAAGAAATGAACAAGAATCCATAAATAAACAAATAGAACAGGAAATGAAATAAGAAGCAACGTAAAACATGGAAGCCTTGGACATGGAATCTCATTATCATGGAATTCTGGAAATTCTTAAATGGGATAGAAAAAAATAAATATAAGAGAAGAAAGTCTGCAGGGATGAAATCTGCAAGCCACATAACATAAAACCAACCAAAAGAATGTTTGCCAGCCACATTTGCAAAAAACTGAACAAAGCAGTCACCTGCCGGCTTCCTCCTCACGCAGGCCTGATGGGCAGGTCTAGACTGCTTGACCGCAGGTTTTAAAATTACTTTCCTGGAGGGAGAGTGGGGCTGAGCATCAGATTTTTTACCAATTTCTGCTTTCTTAAGAACTGCTATAGAGGAAATAAGAAAAAATAGAAAAAAAAGCACATAGTCAGGGGAGTTAACATAGCTAATTATCATGAGCTTTCATGGTGTAAAATATTTAGGTTCCCTGGCTGTCTCGCCATGCTGTACTTGGATGTAAAAGATGAGTAAGCGATGGACCTTTTTTCCTTCTCACTTCATCTCTGGAGGTTGCACTAGATTCCCTTTTAGTTATTTTCCTTTCAGGAGTAGACATGCGACCTCGGCCACTCTTGAAAGGTTTGTCCTTCCTGTATCTTTCAACTGGAACCTTCATTATTTCTCTTTCCTCCTTCTCCTCCTTAGGAATGGGTTCTATTGCTTCAGTCCTGTCATCATCTGTGCACATGAAAAGAGTTAGGACAGCAGCATATACACATGTGGTCATATAGAAAACAGTCCGTGAAAAAATAACACGTGCAACAAACGCCATTGTACGTTTAGATCGGTGTGTGAGTTCTCCATCGGGCAAATGTGTTGTGGTTGTCACAGAATTATAGGTCATAAAGGGGGTTTCTATGAATTTACATAAAGTTTTCGGCATAAATAAAAGAATAATAAACTTTTCAATATACATACCTACTCATTTTGTTTGTTGCTCTGGCCCCTGCCTCTTGGAAATGACATGTCGTCCATAGCTACAAAACATCAAGTGAACGCATAGGGCAATGGTTGCCAGAAGCACCACTGCTTTGTCACTATGAATGATAATGCTGGGAGTCACCCGTGGCACACGACCCATCACTGTGCACCAACGGAAGTCAGGAATGGTTGGGGGGATGCAGAGATTGGTAAGGTAATTATATTGAAAAGCTTATAACTTTTCTATTGTAAAGATACCCTTTAACCCAGCTACGTCTCGATTAGCCAAGCATTCCTATAAACTATCTTGTGAAATAAATGTTCCCTTTGTATTTTAACTAATTTAAGATTCTACATTTGAATTTAGTGATTCACTGAAATTAAAATGGCAAAGTACAAATTACTTTGTAGAAATAGAAGCAGTGATCTGTCTGCTGGGTAACCCAACACGCCCCTTCTCTTTAATAAACTAGTAATTATACAGTTGTCATCTTTTAGAGCGGAAAGCTGTTTATTGGGCTAAAATAGTGGCATTGCATGTTTGGTACAGTCGCTGTTATGCTGAGCTCATTGCAGCTTTATGGCTAAGGATAGAATATTTCCAGTTCTAATAGAACATACCGCTACTCTATGATGTGGTTACCCACCAGAAGACTGGATCATCTATGACAGAAATATGCAGCCAGTTTTAGATTTATACATTTGTACTTGCCATTTCGCTCAGTTTATTTTTTATTTTTTTCCCCGCTGTGTTTTTTGGTGTTGGAAAAAGTCTCATTCACATTTTGAATTTGAAATTCATTCTTTTTAGGGATTGTTGTGTTTTTGTTTAATTACAGCAGGCTTGTTCACATCAGTTTTGCTGCATTTTGTTCATTGCAGTAGAAATTTATCAAGTAACATCTGCTTGGAAAAAACAGAATCAAGGGTTTTATGTGGTACAACTATATGCAATTTCAAGAAAAAGTAAATGAACCATTTGGAATTACATAGATTTCTGCACTGCTCACTAATAAAGTGTGATCTCACAGTTAGGCCTCTTTCACACGGGCAAAATGCGGGCCGCAATGCACGAGCACAGCCCGTGGGGCAGCCACAGCCGCGATCCGGACGTTCCACAAAAAGATAGGACATGTTCTATATTTTTGCGGAACGGAAGTACGGGACGAAACCCGACGGAAGCACTTCCGTAGGGTTCTGTTCCGTGCTTCCGTTCCGCACCATTCCGCATATCCGGATTTGCGGACCTATTGAAGTGAATGGGTCCGCATCCGTGATGCGGAATGCCCACGGAACGGCACCCGTGTATTGTGGATCTGCAAATGCAGTCCACAATACGGCAACGGGGCACGCGCCCGTGTGAAGGAGGCCTTATAGACAGACACAGGCGCCTAACTGCATCCATAGCAGCTGCTACAGGGCCAGCACCAGCAGGGAGTCCAGGACAGCACAATCATGAGGAGGACAAACTATTTACTTTCAGGACATGCCACCCGTGGCAGCAGGAGGCCTGGGACGTATGTGCTATAGTGGCACTGGCACAATAGACGCTGCACAAAGAGCAAGGTGGGGGGGGACAATTTTATTGCCAACATAGCTCAGCACTGGCGAGAGATAAGCGGTAGGGAAGGCCTAAATGATGTCATTAACATGTGCGGGAAGAGAGACCTCAGCAGTGCAGAAGAGAAGCGCTGAAGGACCTGTGGGATGTCATAGTGTGAGGAGGAGGAACATCCTGTGCTTGGAGGAGAGGGATAGTGGTCTCAAAATTAAGAGCTGTAGTTCTTTCTTTATACTCACTCCCTGTGATGTCATGTTGGAAGTTGTAGTTCATTCCTCTTATACCCCCTCCCTGAATAATGTCTACTGATGTCCTATAATAACAGTATGGTAGTGCTGGGAGTTGTTATCCTCTCTTGTTATATTCCTCTCCATGTAATGTCAACTGATGCCCCATAATAAAAGTGTGGACATGCTGGGAGTTGTAGTTCTCTCCGCATATCCCTCTCCCAGGAATGTCCACTGATGCCCTATAAAAGTCTGGACATGCTGGGAGTTGTAGTTTTTGCCTCTTATACTTCTCTCCCTGTAATGTCCTCTGATAGCGCATAATAACATCCTTGAAATGCAGGGAGTCACCCATGGCTTGTGACCCATCACTGCTTTGGCCATTCATTGACGGCAGTGATCATTCCCCGCATCAAAATGGATGTTGATGTGGGCAGACCTGGGACCTGCTGAGCCAGCAGTGGAGCATGAACCCGGTAGCGGGGATCAGGTTAGTATGATCACTACTGTGGGTCTGGTAGCAAGTTGATCCTGCGCCATACGTATTGGGGCCCCTGCTGGGGTTGTTGGGAGGTTGCTTGGGGGCAGCCCATTCCAAAATTTGCTATGGGGCCCAGTCATTTCTAGTTATGCCTCTGGACAGACAAAATGTAACTAAACTACTAACACACAAACATCTGTACCACGCGTGTCTTTTATTAAGCATATTGAGTAAACATCCACAGCGCAAGGAGGAAAAGCAAATGAACGCTTGGATTTGATACCCTGTAGATCCCCCTATAGCAGCAATCACCTCCACCTAACATTTCTCGTAGATGCAAATAAGATTTGCACAATGTTGAGAAGGAATTTTGGGCCATTCCTCCTGCCAAATAGGTTTATCTACATAGTGGCAATTCTATATACATATCTCCTTTTTCAACCATTCTTTAGTTGATTTACTTGTATACATTGGGTCATTGTATTGTTGCATCACCAAACGTCCATTCAGCTTGAAGTCATGTTGAGGTCCTCTTTAAGAAAGAAGTTTATTTGTTCTCCATGCAAAGTGGATTTCTACCAAGTGTATTAATTCAATACATGAATGGTACAACTGTTCGTGTGTCATTAGGTTAGGCTACTTTCACACTAGCATTTTAGTTTTCCGGTATTGAGATCCTTCATAGGGGCTCAATACTGGAAAAAAAACGCTTCAGTTTTGTCCCCATTCATTGTCAATGGAGACAAAACTGAACTGAACGGAATGCTCCAAAATGCATTCCGTTCTGTTTAGTTGCGTTCCCAGACCGGAGAGCAAACTGCAACATGTTGTAGTTTGCCTTCCGTCCTGGGATGCAGAGCAAGACGGATCCGGCATGACCTCCAATGCAAGTCAATGGGGACGGATCTGTTTTCTCTGCCACAATCTGCCACAATGGAAAACGGATCTGTCCTCCATTGACTTGACATTGACAATGTAGTTCATGACAGATCCGTCTTGGCAATGTTAAAGATAATACAACCAGATACGTTCATAACGGATGCAGACGGTTGTATTATCAGTAACGGAAGCATTTTTGCTGAACCCTGCCGGATCCAGCAAAAATGCTAGTGTGAAAGTAGCCATAGAATGTGTTGTCTATAACTGTGACTTTGATAACCAGAAGACAACATTTTACTAGTAATCAATGCAGTTAATTCCAAATGGTTCACTTACTTTCTCTTGTATCTGTAGATTCCTATATATGTATTTCAGGAATATTTCCTAAAATTGGTTCTCTAACAAAAAATGCAAGTATTGCTTTGGTGATACACGAAAGGTTTTGATGATTTGAGAACAAGGGTAGGTTTTTTTCCTCTTAAAACAGCACCACTGCTGTCCATGGGCCGTGTCTGGTATCGCTACTCAACTTCCTTCACTTGAATGGGGCTGAGCTACCATACTAGATACAGTCTATGCATAAGAGTGGCACTGTTTAAGACAACCCTTATGAATGCAGTGGAAAGATTGTGGCAGTTGACTTGGTGGGGAACATCAAAGCTTTCTAAAACTCTAACAAAAAGTGACATACAGTACTAGGACGAAGTTATCCATAGACAGATGCAAGAAAATAAGTTTTAGCTGCAATTTTTTGCTTTGTGAATGTAACTTGTCCAAACTGAGCAATTCAAGGTAACATATGCGCTTACTGTATACCTGCATATACTGTAAGATTCATCATGGCTATATTAACCAAATGTTACAGTGTACATAAAAGTATGCTCTGAATTACATTTCCATGTAATGCTGAAAAAGTAATTTTATTGGTTGCATTAAAAGGGTTTTCCTGGTAAGTTGTTTTCTAACAAAATAGGGCGGAAGGGGTTAAAAGAATATTAATAATTATCTCCATTGAACACCTTCTACTGCCAGTCTCCTGCTGCTGCAGTTCCTGTTAAAGTAAAGAGCAGCAAGGACCGGAGCTGCCTCTGAGGAGGCAGCTAATGCATCTTTTTTATTTTTTTTATTTTTAACCTCTTGTGACCTGTATTGTTAAAATAAAAACTCATTCGAAAACTCCATTAATATCCCTAAGATCATTGGATAACTTCTGGTATTTAGTGGCTTAACTGATAACTCACTTAATAGAAGAGAATGGAACGGTTACCCACCTTGTGTGTCCACCCAGATGCTATCTGTATCCAATACTGAATCATCTATGGTTGTCTCATCTTTGTAATCATCCTGTGTTTCTGTCTTGTATTCTGTTTCTATTGTCTCATCTTTGTAATCATCCTGTGTTTCTGTCTTGTATTCTATTTCTATTTCTGGAGAAGCAAGCATGCAAGGTGATCCTTCTCTGGGTCCTTCATGGGATTCTTCTTCAATTACTTCTTCTTCCTCCTCCTCCTCCTCCTCCTCCTCTTCAGAAGGCTTTCCTTCTGTTTCAGAAAGTTCAGATGCTGCAAAGCGGACATTGTGAGTCACACTTTCACCCTCATCTGTAGCAGTTTGCACCACCTTAATAAAGTCATCTTCAACTGTGACTACAGACTCAATAATACCTGTTGCTTCCTCAAGATACTCTGCAGTTGGTTCTTTGACTACTTCTTCTTCTCCAGGATGTTGTGGTGTTTCTGGTGTTATATCTGTGTTGCATTCATCTATCACTTCTACCTCTAGATCCTCCTTATCATCTACAGCCATCTCTTGGTCACCTACAGCCTGGGTCACCTGGTCCATTTCATCCTTTTTCATAAGTGTCTCAACTGGGTGTTCTTCTTGAGGTTCACTTACTTTTTCAATTTGTACTTCCTCTGTGTCCTTTTCTTCAACCTCACATGTTGAAATTACAACACTTTGTGCTGGCTCATTTGTGATATTTGTAGTGGTTTCTTTGCTGTCAGGTTTCTGTACATCAGTAATTGTTACATCTTTGGATGCTTGTGATGATTCTGGAGTCTGTTCTGGTTCTCCACTGGATTCATAAGATTCTTCTTTGTCAACTGCTTCTTGATGCACTAAGTCAGGCTTTGCACCTTTCTCCTTTAATTCTAAATCAGAAAGCTTGGAGACTTCTTTAATCTGGGAAGCCTCTTCCTCAACTTCTACTTTTACCATAGTAGATTCAGATTCTTTAGTTTCATTTTCTGGCTGAGATACCTTTTGATCCTGTGGCTCACCTTTTGTTGATTCAGTTAATTTAGTTTCATTTTCTGACTGAGATGCTTTTTGTTCCAGTGGCTCAGCTTTTGTTGATTCAGTCACCTGTTGGTGACTAAATGTTTCCTCAGTAGACAACTTTGTTTGTTCCATATCTGATAGACCTGAAACTGTTATAGGGCATGTGTCAATTTCCGAAAGTTTAGTTATGGATTCTTCCTTTGAGACATTTACTTCTTCACTGTCTTTTTCAACTAGTGTTTCTGATAATAAATCTGTTTTCTGTACTGAAGTAACTTTAGTATCTTCCAATTGTGTTTTTTGCTCAGAGGTAACTTGATCTTCTTTTAAATCACTCTGTTCCTCAACCTTTTCTACAACAGTATCAAGCTTACTTTCAGACTTTTTCTCAGACTCTGTGTCCAAACCCATGGCAACAGGTTCACTGGTGAATTCCTGTCTTTCTTTACTAAGCCTCTCTGCAGCAGCTAGTTTGACCTCAATGATTGATGGATCCATAGCAAGACCTTCATAAAGTGTAGTCATTCCACCACTTAGATTTTCACTGTCTTGTACAGGGGATGGCAGAGGTACAGTGTACTTATTGAAAACACAATAGCCTAATTCTTCTTGCTGGCTGTCTGTCTTTACAAGTAGGTTGCTACCGTCAATCACAGATGCTTGTTGGCTTATGTTACTTTCATCTATAATTATTTCAGAGCTTGCAGACTTTCTTCTGGCAGCATCGGATTCTGGACTACCAGAATCTAATCTTGACCTTGGGCCTGTTAAATCTAACATCTCTGGCAAGTCAGGTGCCATAATTGTACCATTTTTGTAGTACTCTTTTGCTGGGTACTGTGATTCACATAATGGCTCTAACTCAAATCGTTCTTTACCTGTGTCTTTCCCTGTTTCATTTTTGTCTTCCTCCTCTTCCTTCTGTTCTGGTTCTTCTGGGAATGAAAGAGCTTTTTCTATTGAAGGAGTGGTTGCTGGTAAATCACCGTCATCTCCTTCATCTAAGCTTCCACTAGTGTTAGATAGAATATCAGTGGCTAATGGGGACAGATCATGGGCACGAGCATAAGTGAAGCCTAGTGCTATGGAGTCAAGACAAGACATGGGAAGATTTATAGACATACTTCTCTGCTCAATGGCAGATCTACCACCAAGTCCTAGACTGCGGCTCAGAGTCAGATCATCTTTATTTTTGCTATGGAATTCTGATTTGTCTGAATAGATATTTGGATCAATAGTAAACAGACGATCTCCTGATGATAAACATGACTGCAGTTTTGTAGAAGTAAGTGAGCTATAGCCGACATCTTGAGCAGAAGCGCTGCCTTTTTCATCGGGCATTGGGGCTAAATCTTCATCATCCTCTTCTTCTTCATCATCATCTCCTTTGGCTATATGTGGTATTGAACAGGCCTCATATGGAGGTTCTTTGACGTCAGTCAGCTCGTAGTAATCACTGCTCTTTTGGACATTACTTTCTAATCTTTCCTCTTTCAATGCAGATGTTTCAAAATATGTTGACATTCCAGATTTATCTTCATCCAGTTTAGTTTTATGTTCATCTACAGCTTTGCTGTCAGTCTGAACATCTGGTAAAACATTTTCATTATGGGATTCCAGCACGCTTTCTTTTTTGTCGTACACAAATGGTTCTGTACTACTCTCTAATGGCACATCTATTTTCTCTGCATCATGCATCTCAAGGTGACCTGTAGCTTTTGAATGTATCAACTCATCTTGACTACTGGTGATATCTTTTATGGTGGACTCTTTGTTAACATTGTCTTTCAGCTGCTGTGTGCTTTCATCAGACTTGCTAGCAATAATCTCATCTTGCTTTGTTGGAATGTCTGATTGACCTAACACTTCTGACTTGGAATGACTGTCACCCCTTTCCTCAATGTACTTATCAGATGCCACTGAACTTGGGATGTCCTGTTTCTGAACACTTGTCATGCTAGTGGTGTCTGCCTCTGAATGAGCTGACTCTCTCTTGTAGCTATCACTTGCGCTATCTTTGGTGGTTTCTAAAATATTAATTGGTTCTGTAACAGGCAATGGAGTATGTGAAGAAAGTTCCTCTATCACAGTCTGGTCTTTATCCGATATTGGAGAAGGTGTTTCAGTTTGACTTGAAGAAAGACTAGGGAATATATTTTCTTTCTCATTGGTTGGGTGCTCGGTTGAAAGTTTGCCTTTGCTTTCAGCTGTGACCCCACTAAAGTCTAGTTGTTCACCTTCAGGAGATGTTGGAGTACATGGCTCTACAGAAAATGAATAAACATGTGGAGTCGTAAATGTCACATCAGTACTAGACATCTGTAGGGCTGATGGTAATTTCTCATTTTTTTCAGATTTCTTTCCAGCCTGCTCCGAAGATCCTGGTTCCATGGTATCTTGCTTAGTCTTCTCCTCAGTCTTAGTTTTCGTTAAAGGAATATCTTCAATGGTGTCTACTGCTTCCACAGAATAAGGCAGAGAATCCAATTGTCCTTGTGCCCCCGTCTTCGAGGCTGAAAGTACATCTAAAGCAGTTTGATTTTTTTTCACAACATATTAACTAGAAATATGACAGACACCATAGCACATGGATGCGTAGCCAATGAATGCAAGCAACTATAAATACAAACTTATTTGTAAAGTAGGACAACCTACTTTTGTATGAAGCATGTGCTCCATACAATGTAACCTGATTACCACATGATATATTCCAAACATTATATTAAATTTAAAGTGGTATTAGCATAAATGCCCTGTTCTCACTGTAGATAATGATATAGATAGTAATATAGTCGAGTGTTTAAACTGATATGCTTGTGCTAGGTATATTAAAATAATGAAGACATTTTTGAGACTGAAAAATATTGTTTTACATATTGAATGTCAGATATTGAGGTGTTTATAGGGTTGTCTGCTCTTTGACAGTTTCTATAATTTAACTGTGTCTATCCAGGGAATTGAAGCACATTATCAGAAAAATTGAGGTTTGAAAGCTATATGGTTTAGTTAAATTTATTAAGGCCTGGAATGTATTTAACATAAAAAAGAAGGCCACTCACCTATTCACCAGTGCTCCATTCCAGCCATGAGGGTCTTATCCCCACTGCTTCTGGTCCCCCATGGACTAGAAGTGTAATATCCAGGGCAGCCATTCAACGGCCTGAGTAGTCAAGTGCCGTTCAGAAACACATTGCCACTGAATCCAGTAAATGGAAATGCCTGTGATGACAGACAGGACGTCACACTTCCTTTCCACAGGGGACACAGTGGGCACAAGACCCTAAATGCTCGAACAGAGTGCTGGTGAGTAAGTTATTTTTTATTTTTTAAGTTAAATGCATTCCATGCCTTAGTTGATTTTATCTTTCGTGTCAAATAAACCCTTTTCAGAAATTAATCAGCACATATTTTTGAACATATTAATCGTAAAAAGTAAAATAGATTTCCCTTTAGTGTTGGCCAAAGACAAGGGAAAGTTATCAATCTTGATGCTACCATAAATATGCCTGTTTGGCTCAGCTAAACATGCACATTTTCTTCACTAGGGAAACAAATGGCTGCCACATATATTGGGGTAAACTACTGCTCTGGACAGTCTTAAATTCTTCCTGCTGCACCTTAGTTTCTCCAGAAAGGGGTTAAAGGAGGAGTCATTAATGCCCCATAAACATTAGTCTAGCAATTTTGATAGGATTTCTGAAAAAAAATCTGATGTCTATGACCAGCTTTAGAAACCACATGGAAAATGTACACATGTAGTTTAAATGTTTTTCTATTTTATCTAGAGGGATCAAAAAACAAACAAACACATACACATTACCACACATGGTCTAAACTGCAATGTATCAATGGCAATAATAATTTATAAATTCCATAAAATGTGCAGGAGGCCTAGGTGGCTAATAGCAGACAAATCAGATTCCAGTTTTCTAAAGCCAGATGAAATGCATAATCTGGTTGGTTTCGTTTATGGTTTTACAAACCAAACCTATGATGATTTGGAAGTGCTACCAAGTGAAAATGATTTTATAATTAATCAGGTTACACTGTATCAGGTTAAAAAAAAATCAAAGCAAATAAAGGTGCATCAATAAAACATAAATCATTCAATATATTTAAAATGAATATCTTACTCAGAATTAGCTGAAAGGTTGTTTCTAAATATATTGAGTATTTAACTGAATTAAAAGGACTTACACCAAATAAACCTTAAGATCTCAGTATTATAGGTTATCCCCTACATTGCACTGTCTATGCTGAGGCATTCAAATAGATCTGTCACTTTAAACACCCTGCTCCATCTACAGGTTACAAAGCAGGAGGAGCTTTGCAGATTGAGATATAGTTTTGGGATTCAGTATAAAGTGTAATTTATTGGGGAAAATCTTTGCTTGCTCTGAGTTTATGAGTCTGAGGCAGTATGATTGAGAGTCAATGTATCTCTGCAAGGCTGGCAATCATTGAGTGAGCCCGTCCTCCAGACACATTAGCCCAGAGCAAGCAGGAGTTTCGAGTTATCAATCTGCACCACCTTGTTCTTCTTTAGAAGACACTGTACATAGGGCTCATTGTGACAAATCCACTATAATATCACTCGTATACTTCTAGGTTCTATACAGTGGATATAAAAAGTTTACACACCCCTGTTAAAAAGTGATAAATCATTTCAGAACTTTTTCCACCTTTAATGTGACCTATAAACTGTACCACTCAATTGAAAAATAAACTGAAATCTTTTAGGTGGAGGGAAGAAAACAAAAACAAAAACAAATAATGTGGTTGCATAAGTGTGCACACCCTCTTATAACTGGGGATGTAGCTGTGTTCAAAATTAAGCAATCACATTCAAAATCATGTTAAATAGGAGTCAGCATACACCTGCCATCATTTAAAGTGCCTCTGATTCACCCCAAATAAAGTTTAGCTGCTCTAGTTGGTCTTTCCTGAAATTTTCTTAGTCACATCCCAAAGAAAAAGCCATGGTCCACAGAGAGCTTCCAAAGCATCAGAGGGATCTCATCGTTAAAAGGTATCAGTCAGGAGAAGGGTACAAAAGAATTTCCAAGACATTAGATATACCATGGAACACAGTGAAGATAGTCCTCATCAAGTGGAGAAAATATGGCACAACAGTGACATTACCAAGAACTGGACGTCCCTCCAAAAGTAATGAAAAGACGAGAAGAAAACTGGTCTGGGAGGCTACCAAGAGGCCTACAGCAACATTAAAGGAGCTGCAGGAATATCTGGCAAGTACTGGCTGTGTGGTACATGTAACAACAATCTCCCGTATTCTTCATATGTCTGGGCTATGGGGTAGAGTGGCAAGACGAAAGCCTTTTCTTGGAAAAACATCCAAGCCAGGCTACATTTTGCAAAAACACATCAAAAGTCTCCCAAAAGCATGTGGGAAAATGTTTTATGGTCTGATGAAACCAAGGTTGAACTTTTTGGCCATAATTCCAAAAGATAAACAACACTGCACATCACCAAAAGAACACCATACCGACAGTGAAGCATAGTGGTGGCAGCATCATGCTTTGGGGCTGTTTTTCTTCAGCTGGAACTGGGGCCTTAGTTGAGCTAGAGGGAATTATGAACAGTTCCAAATACCAGTCAATACTGGCACAAAACCTTCAGGCTTCTGCTAAAAAGCTGAACATAAGGAGGAACTTCATCTTTCAGCATGACAACGACCCAAAGCATACATCCAAATCAACAAAGGAATGGCTTCACCAGAAGAAGATTAAAGTTTTGGAATGGCCCAGCCAGAGCCCAGACCTGAATCCGTTTGAAAATCTGTGGGGTGATCTGAAGAGGGCAGTGCACAGGAGATGCCCTCGCAATCTGACAGATTTAGAGTGTTTTTGCAAAGAAAAGTGGACAAATCTTGCCAAGTCAAAATGTGCCATGCTGATAGACTCATACCCAAAAATTCTGAGTGCTGTAATAAAATCAAAAGGTGCTTCAACAAAGTATTCGTTAACGGGTGTGCACACTTATGGAACCATATTATTTTATTTTTATATACTTTCTTACCTCTACCTCTATATTTCACTTTGTTTTTCAATTGAGTTGTACAGTTTACAGGTCACATTAAAGATTGAAAAAGTTCTGAAATTATTTATCTTTGTCTCATTTTTTTACATCACAGAAACCTGACATTTTAACAGGGGTGTGTAGACTTTTTACATCCACTATATATAAAGAAATTACGCCTAGAGAGTTGATTTAAGAATAGCTGTGAAGCCTAAATAGGACTCTGATGGATGAATGGGTTTGCTAGTTTAGCATTAAAGGGGTTGTATCACACAAAAAATATAGTTAAAATGTATATGTTCAAAAAATAATACAAAGTCTCAGCCTGATAGAATGTTATGAAAAAGCAAAATAATACATTTTTAATAAAGAATGGGTAATCTAAAAATAAAGGGGACTTATCGCCCTCTTTAGTCCAGAACAGGCCAACAGGTTACTTATGCATGTGGATAGTAACCTATTGGCCTGTTCTGGACTGAAGGGGTGATAAGTACCTTTTATTTTTAGATTACCCATTCTGTATAAAAAAAAAAAAAATAATTATTTTGCTTTTTCATAACATTCTATCAGGCTGAAACTTTATATAAAAAGGGGTTGTCCCACAACAGACATCTATCCCCTATCCAAGTACTATGCTCAGCTATCTCTAGAGGTCCTATAGAGTTGAATGGAGTGGCAATGTGAGACTACTATTCCAATCAAATGAGGGGACACAGGGTTCCCATTCTCAGTGGGAACCCCAGACGTTGTACCCCGGCTGATCAGAGACTTATTCCCTATCCTGTGGATAGGGGATGTGTTTGTCGTGGGATAACATGTTTAAGATTGTAGTTGGAAATTTTTTGATTTACAATTTTTAGAAACAGCAGGAACAGATTCTATAGAGAGGAGAAGAACAAAGTTTTCCAGAAGGAAAACTTTCATTGTGATCCCACGTTTGTCATTCTAGAAGGACCAGCTCTGGAGGGTCCTTGGAGAGATGTACATTTTTAAGCAGAACACTATTATACTTTTGCTGCATTTATAATTATGTTTAGCCTGAGAGATACCCTTGAAATCTGTACTGCTTTTTAAATCTTCCAGGTATATTAGGTCCACCATTCACATAAGATAGCTGTCAGCCCAATCCCCTCATACACATGCCAGCTCAGCTCAGCCAAGCAAGCATGTGTTCTCAGTAGAAAGAGGGGAGGAAGCTGCTACCAAACTCCTCTTGCATATACGCCTGGGTACCAAAGGCTCAGGTAGTTGAAATCCAACTTGTCTAATCCTTCGTGCCCCCAAGATGTGACATCAGGGAAGATCTAGAAGGCCCCTATACACATTAAATTGTTTGCCAGTGATTGCAAAGGTTCAGCCAACATCTAGTGTGTATGGTTTTCTTTAGTCTAGCCTAACTGCAATTACTTAAAAGCTATAGTGATAATTAGGGGTGTAAGTACCATAGCGGCAGACCATGCGACTGCTATGGGTCCCAGGGCAAGAGGGGGCCCAGTTGGGATCATCTCCTCTTCTACTGGAGGTGAAAACTTGGTCAGGACTCTACCCTTTAAAAGAACAACTTTTAGCAAATGAGGCAGTGGAAAAATGGCCCAAAGGTCATTGTAAAGGGTTTAGGCAGAAACCCTTCTGTCTTGAGTGGGGGGCCTGGTTTGATCCATGCTATGGGTCCCTTACTTCTCTATGTACGACACTGGTCATAAGTCCAACCAACAGCCCCCTTCTCTAATTCTCAGACAAACTGTGTAGTACTTCTATGGATTGAGAGAGATAAGCGACCACCAGTCACAGTCAGTGCATTTCTTTTGTGGGAAAATAATAGGATCAGGCAGGTTAAAATCCAACCCATCACAATTTCCTCTATGGGAGACGTCAGGGGACATTTGGGCTGTTCCTCTAGTCATAAAATTATTGATAGACACATGTGGGCAGCTTTACTATCCTGTAAGTGGCTTTTCATAGAGTCTAAGTTACATCACATTTATGTAAGTCCGTATATTTATAATTTGACCTATAATTTGCCATTCAATATACATACAATACAAAAAAAAAAGAAACAATAAAAGATACACAATTAAACTTATAGCTTTCTATACGGCAATGAATGGAAAAGGACATGCTATAAAGAAGTAGGAAATAGCAGTTGCTGTAAAAAAAAAAATAAAGTTAACAAAGCAATACAAAAAAAGCACATGAACAAAATAAAATAAAACTAGTTTAAGAGACTAAGCATATAAACATGAAAATAGTTAGAATCAATTGAAATACTAACTTAAAAAAAAACAAAAAACAGAGAGCTGTACAGTTATCAGCAATGTGACTGGCAAACACGTCTAACATGGCAGAGAAAGACTAACATGAAGCAGCAGCTCAGCAGCAAAGCATATTTGTATCATGGCAAAGTAACCTGCAGCCAGCTACTGAGGAAGGACAAGGTATCATCAATGCTCTCTTATGTGGCATATAACAGATTGCAGTCAGCTTAGCAGAGAGACAAAGCCAATAATAATGAGGACATGTAAGAATGGATCAGCCTTGGATATGCACTTAAGAGCCTGGATTGCGGGGGGTGTGGGGGGGGGGGCAGCTACATGCAGAAATTACAAAGGACACACCTTCCTCTGGTAAGGAAGGCAACAGAACAGCAGAAGATTCACTTTCACGTTTTGCAATACTTTTGTCATCACTTATTTCGCATACAACATTTTCTTCGAGGGGTCGTGTCACATCAGAGCCTGAGTCTGATTGGACCTTGCTTAGCCCCACGATGGAGGACTCAGTAGGTTTGCTGTCTCCCCCCTGTGCTTCCTCCTCTTCTTTTTCAGGCAGAGGACCCTTAACTCTTTCTTCTTTAAGGGTTAAAAAACAGGATGACACAGAGAGAACAGATAAGACATTCACTGGAAAAATATGCAAGTGACACAGGCTCTTCATTAGTAAAGAATTCATATGTGCAGTATATTGCACAGGGGCTCATGTAGGTAGCAACACAAGCGTCCCTATATCACATACATGTAAAGAATATATTGCTACAACTGAAACAATGGAGTATTTATTCCAATACCCCATTATGTCTTCAACTTCCACAATCCTCTGAATACATGGAAGGGGCATCTTCATACATAGTAGTCCCTAAGCCAAATGTTTTTTTTTAGCACTTCAGTAGCCTATTCAGTCCACACATAGTCCAATCCTATCTACCAGATCAACGGTATGGGCCAATTAAATATGTGATCTGGTCACTTACATATGCATTGTAGGTACTCTAGCATAAATAATGTTATGTTCAAGTCCACAATTGCTTCTTCGGCAGGACAGAGTTGTGGTCAGTGTTAGCACGTATGGGTTTGAGTCCCTATACTAAGTAATGTTAGTCTATAGCTCTTCCAATCTACCCTTCTCATAATTTCAAGAGGGTCAGACATGCTGTGATCTCAAGATATTTGAATATTCATCTGGAACATCACAGATTGTTTTGGTTTTGTCATCTCGTATATGGGGTTTTGTCATCTCGTACATTGGTAGCATATAGATGCAGCCGAGCGAAACTTGATAGTTCATGTGTTAAATAAAAAATGGCATCAAAAGGCTAACTAAATCTTTCAATGCATTTCAATGGCTTTTGTCACAATATGGCATGAGATAACAGTATGACATGTGTTCATCAGAGTTATCAGAGTCAATTTTAGATCGGCTACATCTGTATGCCACCATTTTCAGATAAGTGCGGGTCCTGCCTATATCCAGACCAGGGCTCCAAAGCAAAGGAGTTTTCTGTAGGAGTTTAGAAAAAAAAACGAGCAAGTGCACTTGCAAGTGTTATTTTTGGAAGTCCCATACTAGTGAATGCAGAGTACATTGTGCATGCAGGACAACCAGATCTTAATGGCCGCACTTACGCAGTGTGTTCTCCTTCTCCAAGTAGCTGACATTGGTGGCATATCCTAGTGATATGCCACCAATGTCTATAATGAGAAAACCCCTTTAAGACTCCTATTAAGACAATTACCCCTTTAAGACTCCCATTAAGATAATGTATCCCCTATACACAATGTCTGAACAGCATTGGTCTTACTGCTGGGGCCCCCTGCCCCATAGAAGTATATGGGGCTAAGCTACAATACCAAGCACAGCTGCTATACAATGTACAACACTGTGCTTGGTTTGCTGAGAGAAGGCAGGCTGTATCTACAGAAATAAATGACACTGACATAAACGGCCATATGCTGCTATGATTTAACTTGCCTAATATGACAGCACTCTTTGTAGACTATAAAAGCTTCATAAATCTGGCAAGCATTATGTCTGTCGAGCAATGAGAATATTTGTTTTGTCCAGTACGAAATACCATATGTGTAATTCTACCTTTACTGCTGGATATTACATTGTAGGTAATTCAGTGTCCTCTAAAAGATCCAATAAATGGAAGACCTTTCTGTAAACATGCAGCCTCATGGAAGACCTTTCTGTAAACATGCAGCCTCATGGAAGACCTTTCTGTAAACATGCAGCCTCATGGAAGACCTTTCTGTAAACATGCAGCCTCATGGAAGACCTTTCTGTAAACATGCAGCCTCATGGAAGACCTTTCTGTAAACATGCAGCCTCATGGAAGACCTTTCTGTAAACATGCAGCCTCATGGAAGACCTTTCTGTAAACATGCAGCCTCATTGAAGACCTTTCTGTAAACATGCAGCCTCATGGAAGACCTCTCCTTAAACATGTAGCCTCAATTCCACCAAAAATGCACATTGATATTCTTACATGGAAGACTATTTAGGCGGGAAGCTTCTAAACCATCTTTTCTTAAAGGAAATAATGGTAACTCAATAAGAAAAAAAATCCAGACCAAGATCATGACTATGGTAGTCTTATGGCAGCTACTTATAGTTATCCTGGTTGAAGTTTCATCACCAATCAACTGATGCCTGCATTTTTTCTTACAAAAAAAAAAGTGAGTTAACAGAGAGGGAATTCCATTCCAATGAGGACCCTCATCTATAGTTGTCCTTAGACATCCCAAGAGGAACAATGTAATAATTCAACTGAACACTGGCTGCTGAGTCCCACTGGGAGTACCAGTAACAGGAAGCAAGACACCCCATGATCAACTAAATTGTGGGTTTCTTCTTACAAAGAAATATTGTCTAAAGAAAACAACCCATCCGGTCCTCTTGTCTGAAGTCTGAATAGTAAAAAAAAGAACATTATTTCATGCAGTGTTCACTTTTTTCCATGTACAGCGACAATGAACAGCTCTTATCCATCAGGTTCCACGAGCCAGGCGGAGGTGAGAAGAGTGGCCTTTGGACCTCTGTCTGGCTGGTATACCATAGTATGACTGCATAGATGATTCTATCCCATAAAACACTATCCATAAAAAAAAATGCATACTGCACAGTATACATTCTTAAAAAGGGAGACTATAAGTGATAAATGCCACTGTGTGGCATCTGACAGAGACCTCCATTTAACCTATACGTTGGGAGATTTTCTTGGCATATATACCAAACAGAGGTCAGAAATGTGACATGAACAGAGCCTCATACTGAAGTACATAGTATGTATAGGCATATGCCAATGACAGGGACGTCCAGTATTTTGTTACGATTTCTTGGTGTCTGTTCACGTGATGAGCAGCAGGGGCAATATTCGAATTTGCGATATTTCGCAAATATTTTGTAGAATAAGGGAGGGATGATCACCTGAAATGTATTGTGTTAAAAAACAAACAAACAAAAAACCGAATATTCGTTATTACGAATATATAGCGCTATATTCTAAATATTTGAGAATTCTCGAAGTGCCGATATTCGCGCAAAAAAATTGCCTTTTGAATATTCGCGCTCAACACTATTCACGTGGATCGCCCCTTTCAAGTTTTACAACTAACTTTTCGTCATTCCTTATGACTTATCCGAAAATGGAAAATGATGATATCAATAAATATATCATTGGGGAGTGGAGCAATCACCTTCTTCTGCGAGTATACCACTATTTTTCTGGAACACTTACTAGTTATACATAGACTGAAAAGAGACTCTAGTTAATCAAGATGAACCTTTCTCAGAGCAATTATACGATATTAACTATTAGATTAAATATAACCCTCACTGCTATTAGATTAGATAATATTGCTATTTCATAAGCATCTAGCCCATGACATAATATCTGCCATTACTATTTCTTGGTACCTCTTGGCACTAAGTTTAGTTATGGCCCTGAAACTTTCAGTGCTGAGGTTCTGGTCCCCACAGAACCCCCATAAGACCACAGACATCACACTTTCAGTCTACTGAGGTCAGTAAGGAGAGTGGACTAGTGAGCCAAAATTCTATGTCTGGGTTGGGGGGAAGCAAATGTCAGAAACTGGTACTTTTGACAAGGGTTTCCTAAAAGTATACTCGTCTGGACATACATGTCGTGCAAAACATACGTTCTGTTTTACATGTTGTTTTAGGCTTTTATGTGACTATTTCGGGAAGAAAAAACTGAGAAATCAAAGTACAAGAAAACTTGACTTGAAGAATTTGAGGATTGACTCCAGGAGGCTTCATTTTGCAACTTCATTTTCTTGTATGAGATTTAGTGAAGATACATAATGCATTATGGAGATGGTGTATGTTAATAGTAGGGGGCAGATACAAAGAAAGATATCTAAAGCACGATGAGAAGAGGATCAAGCTCTTCTGAACTTTGTCCACTAGTTACAAGCATTCTTTTCATCTTATGCTTTGCACTATCTGTTATATCTCCAAATTTGCATGACACTAATCTTACTATATGACCTTACCTTCCTCCACTGTTCCCATTTGTTCTGATGCTGGCGAAGGAGGAGGAGAAGGAGGGAGATTGGTCGTATCTTCCACAGCTAGAATAGAAGATAGATGAGTTATGGTCAAGGGTGTGAAAAAATCAACTAAATCAAAGGCCTAGTAGGACAGATGTATTTTCAATATGTACAGTTAAAGGGGTTGTGCCATGAAACATTCTCTACGTTTTTCAAACCATGGATCTGAACACTTTTGTAATTGCATGTAATTAAAATTTTGTATAGCCGCTGAGTTATTGGAGAAATCATCACAATTCCTTATAGGTCATTCAATTATCCTCTTCCATCAGATTATAAAAATTCTGCTCAACTTTATTAAGTATTTTCTATTCAATGTTATTGGGAAACTCAAAGACAACCTCTCAACTGATATATGTCAAGTCTAATATATGTTTTATTATTTTTTTGTAGGAAAAATTAGAGGACTGGGACCACTCCTGACATGTCTGGTTAGTAAATTGTATTCCTCATAAAATTACAATTCTTGAGCATTCATTCTTATGACTCCATGTTGTGCTGTTCCTATATTACTCCTACTGAAAGTTTATGAATAAAGGTCCAACTTGGCTTTACCAGTTGGGGTGTGCTCCTTCTGCATGGTCTGAGACTGTCCTATCAGTGATATCAATGACAGAGACTCTTCCAAACTGGTAATAGCCAGGTATATTTTTATTCATAAACCTCTAGCAGGACTTACAGAAGAACGGCACAACATACAGTTATAAGGGTAAGTGCTCCAGAATTGGTTTTCCATGAGGGATGCATGTACATTGCTAAAGACAACATCAGGCAGTCTGCAGAGAAACTTGGCCTTGGGCACCAGCGGACATTTCCGCATGACAATGACCCAAAACACACAGCAAAAGTGGTGAAGAAATGGTTAGCAGACAACAACATTAACGTTTTGGAGTGGCCCAGCCAGAGTCCAGACTTGAAGCCAATTGAGAATCTGTGGAGGGAGCTAAAGATCAGGGTGATGGCAACTTTAAGTTAAAATTTATAATTATGGGCAGCACCGTAGTTTCTAAAACAGACATGTCAGGAGAGGTGAAAGAACCTTTTTAAGTGACCGTGCAGACAAAGCCAATTTTTAATTTGTGAATTCACCTGGAAACTTTAATACAGAAAACAGTCGAGCCAGCATAATAGACAATGTAGTGGTTAGTGCCACTGTCAATTAAATGAAATTTGCAAATGAAGGTGCATATTCTGGGTTCCCTCGCACAGCTCTCCATAATAGGACATTTTGCAAATAAACTACACAGCAGAAGTGGGATCCATCTGTTTGTCTCTTAGTACTCAGTTAAGCAAGCCCTGGATTTTGAAATATATAGGAACACACATATGGATCTGTCATCAGCAATAGGTGGCATTTGCTTTTAGCAAAACAACTTAAATGCAAAAATAGATTAACAAAAAAGGAAAAACTTATAATGGTGCATTGTTGGAATTCATTTATACAAAGATATAGGCTCTTCAACTGATTTGTCCTTACATGGAATCTGCTGTTTTAACCATGCTAAATTACTGAAAGCTTAAGGTACGGTCTGGAGGGAACAATGCAAATATATATTTTATGGAGCCTTTACTATCAGGGGTAGTAAACATATGAACTTTTATTCTGCCAGGTTCTGCTGATGCAAGTGCACTGGCCGAGGGAGAGTACTCCCTTCTCCCTACATTGTGTGGTTCACAAGTCCTCCCCTTTTTTCTGAACAGTCTCCTGGTGGATGCTACAGCTGTCTCAGAGCAGAGGAGAGAAGCTGTGAAACAGCCCAATGCAGAGAGCAGGATCAGAATTTGGCAGAATAAAACTTCATATTCACACCACTCCTGATAATAAAAGCTCAATATGTACTGCTCTTCCCAGCCATCTAGTGTTGTCAACAGTTAAGCATGTTCAAAACATATGGCAGACTCCCTTTTAAACAATTTTGCGCACTTATATCTCATACCGTGTTTTGCACTGTAATGAAATACTATAACCTATATTATAAAAGCCATAATTGCCACCCCATTATTCAATATATTAACATACAAATAATAAATCAAGCAAAATTACACGACAGTTATGTTTTTAGATTTGAAAATTACAAAAATTACAAACTACCAATACTGAATGCACAGATGCAACACCCCTTTAAGAAGGATTATGTAGCAGGACAACGCTGTCCATATGTCCTATATCCAGATTGCCGGACTGTATCACTCAGAGTGGAGAGACACTTCTTAAGAGCAGATCCTACTCTGGTGAACCTATGCTGGCCAAGTGTTAAATGTTTGGCCATCAATTGGAATGGCAGGCATGTAATGCTACATTTCCCCTTTCCTCCTAAAGCAACCCCTGCTAATGGCAGTATACAATTTTCCTTGGAAACAACATCTGATCATTATGGATTCCAGGAGTTATACCCCTGAAGATCAGCTGATCATTGGAGTAGATTTAGTTGTTTTGTTTTCCAGAGGGGGTGAACTTAATGGGCAGCACGGTGGCTCAGTGGTTAGCACAGGCGTCTTGCAGCGCTGGGACCAAGGACAACATCTGTATGACGTACTGATAGGGAACTTAGATTGTGAGCTCTATTGGAGACTGCAAGTAATGATAATACTTGTAAAGTATTGCAGAATACGTCAGTGCTATAAGTGGATGAAAGAACCCCTATATTAGAATATTTTGACCCATGGCAGCATGATTTACATACATTGGAGGGCACAGAAGACATTTGGTGAGTCAGAGGGTTGCACGACCAGTTCCTCATGGCAATATTTCTTTAAAATAACTGGAATTGTCTGGCTATGATTCATAACTGAGGTGAAATTAATATAAGTTTATAATAATATTTAGTCATCAGAAGGTTGAAATCATCTGCCATTGTACTGGCAGACTTGGTAGGAACGTTCGCCCCTGACAATCTGGCAGTGTAAACCCGCCTTTAATCTGTAAAGTACAATGTTAATGTCACCTCATGTTCAGGATAATGTAAGTAATAAAAATGTTGACGCCGGCTTACGCACAGGATAATGCGATAACAGTGTCTTCCCGTCTTCATGGTCCACATGTATAAATATTACTGTTTCCCTATTCCTGCTCCACAGGCGATCACATAACAAGCTAATCTTATTCACTCAATGGCCTTACAAAATACACAGCCTTACTGGTATCATTTTTCAGCTTTTCCCCCTATAGAGAAAAAATACTTAAAAAGCCATTTTCTCTGTGTGTGCCACTGCACGATGACTTGCATTCAATGCCAGCTAATTTTGCCATTGAGTGCCTACCCTTCAACGGATTTCAAATAAAATCTGCTTAAACAAATTCCCAAAAGTAAAATGTTATTGAATGCATTTCAGCAAATCTAACCTGCAATTCTAATGTGGAAAATAATAATGGAGACAAATATTTGAGTACTTAAAGGAACAAGACACAACGAGCTCACGGATACCAGTTGAGAAATGTATAGCCGGTCTGGAGGTAAAGATCACGCTAACTTCCATTGAACCTATTGATGTCATGTAAAGGACCATTGATCATTTAGGTTCCAATCAGTCATTTATTGTCACGTACTTACCAGTCTGCTCTCCCACGGTGAGTCTGGCTGCACTATGGAGGCGCTGCGGGCAGTGCTCTGTTGCTACGGCAACCAGCCCGCTGACCGGCATCACATGCTGCTGGCCACAGTTGCCTGTGATTTGTATTCCTGCCTCATTAGCTAGATTTTGTTACTCTGGATCGCTGACCTTTTGCCTGTTTCTCTGACATTGCCTCTGATTGCTGATTTTGCCTCTGATGTCACCTCCTAGTATTTGACTTGCTTGTTATTTGGCATTTGCCTGCTGACTTTGTCTCTGACTTTATCTCCTGGTTGCACTGTGCTGTGTATTTCACTTAGCGTTTGGATTCGGATCAGGTTCTGGTTTTGTCTGTCTGGTTTTGATCTCTTTCTGTCTGACTACTGTTTTACCCCACTAGGTTTAGGCCCCTGCACTTAGTTAACTCAGGGGCATCGCCAAGTTGAGGGACGCCATCGTGCAAGTAGGTAGGGACAGTGGTGCAGGTGGAGAACAGGGCTGCACTGTTCCCTACCTTTCATGGCATTTATGTTCTGAAGGTACACTATTGATATTTTTGCCATGTTAAAAAATACAACACTGGACTATCACATATAGACAGTACAAGACAACAATCATTTTATAGGGTGAGGTTAGCCACATGGACCTTATTTGTGTGACTTCTCTATGTGTTTTAGATCATCGACAAAGCTTCCAGGACTTTCACAATTAGTTCTGAGCACCTGAATCTCCATACAAGGTCAAGCCGGTCCACCAGATTACTAGAGGTTCCTCCAAGGGCCCAAGCTCTTACACACCAGATATCTTACCACCATATATCTATTAAACCTTAAAATTCAATGCAAGGCTGGCTCACAACTGAGCTCCCATCGCTCATGGATGAAGTTATCTTTGATTACCTCTCCCTGACCATCAATGGCATCTAGAAAGTCTTCCTCCACTGATAGATGAATAGCTGATGACAGAATGTCTTCAAAGAATGAGGAGGAAGAGACAATATGTGGAAGAGGCTGGTGCAATATAGAACAAATGCCTGGAAGAAGAAGGCTGGGTTTCCATGTTCAGGTTTTCTGATGAAGTTTTTGAAGCCGAATCCAGGTGGAACTAAAATGGAGAGTATGTATAAAGGATAGATACTACCTCACCTTTTTTTTAATCCACTCCAAAAACGGTATCAGAAAATCTGAAAATATAAACCCAACCTGCAAAAAACAGACATTACAGACCAACAAACTCATTTATAATAAAAAAAACAAGAGGAATGAGGGACCTGCTCGTTAGAGCTTGCAATCTACGAGGAAAAGGGAGTGACACAAAAAGTTAAAGTGCTTGTTTTGTACAATGGCCTAGCCATATTTATATACTTTGGGGGGGGGGGGGGGGGTACACTAACAGCTGCATGAGCCAGTCACTCACCCAGTATCTTTGTGTCACATGCATTAACATGACCATAGTGTTTTGCGGTCCACAAATTGCAGATCCACAAAACACAGATACCAGCCTGTGTGCGTTCCGCAATTTGCAGACCGCACATGGCCGCCAATATGATAGAAAATGTCTATTCTTGTCCACCATTGTGGACATGAATAGGACATGCTCTATCTTTTTGTGCTGTCTGCTAGTGTTGAGCGCGAATATTCGAATAGCAAATTTCTCTCGCGAATATCAGCACTTCGATAATTTGTGAATATTTCATTTTTTTTCCATCTGAACCCATTAGTGATAGTAAATGTAATGGGTTCAGATGAAAAAAAATAAGAATATTCGTATTACGAATATAGCGCTATATTCTACATATTCAACAATTCTACCAAGCCAACCCAATAGGAAAGTTGCCTAGCCCTTAGGGTGATAAAAGAGTATAAGGAGTGTAGGGTACATTGTTGAATGAAGGGATGAGGTCCTGAGGAATAACAGTGGGGACAGAAGTCAATTTATGATGTAGTTCTGCCTAAAATATGTAGTTTACATCACAATTTAAACTGTGGCTGTTAGAGAATAATGTGGATTTTCCAGGGTAGCACATTCCAGAGAACTGGAGCAGCACATGAAAAGTCTTGGAATGGAGTAGGAGGTTTGGATTGTGGAGGATATAAATCTTAGGGATGTATTACACTGCTCAATATTTGTACAGTGCTAGTGCCGATGGAAGATAAACATATCCGTCGGTGCTTCTGATTACGCAGGCTGATGAATACTGAATATTGGAGGAACGATTGCTACCGCAGTTGTTCCTCCCTCATTCTGTCCTATTCATTACCGGCATTACACCGGAAGATGTGCTGCCTAAAATCGTGCATCTTTCATCCTGATGAAAGATGCCAATTTGCGTATGAACGGGCATTTGCTTCTTCACCTGCTGATTGGCCACTTGATTATACAAGCCGGTCATTGGGAATGAGCATTCATATTCCCAATAATTGGCCCAAAATCGTGCAGCGTAATTGGGCCTTTAGGTTGTTGGCAGAATGTAAAGCACCTGTATGGTGATAGACAGAAACAAGGGAGTCAATATAGGGAGGTGCAGCACTGTGGAGGGCTTTGTGGATGAGATGTGAGTATGATAAGTTTAAAGAGTCACTACTTTCGCACAATTTCATTTAATAGGGAAAGGTGTAAATGGCACATTTTGAAATCACTTAAATTAAAAAGTATGCCATCATCCACCTGAAAAAATCTGTAAAGTCATGGCCATAAGTGGGTCTCACTTCTAACTAATTTGCAATCCACTGCCTGTTTTCAGACAAGATCTGTCCCTAGTAACAGATACTCAGAAGACGGCTCACAGTAAATGGGGGCATGTCAGAGCTAGATGAGATCCCGAGCCTGATGAAACAACTGCTTCTACACTGAGAAGGGAGTCGCCCCATGCTTGTGAGAGAAATTCACCTAGCTGTGCAGCTGAAACAGGGAATAAGAACTAATTTTGGACAGCAAAATTAACCTGGCTGCTGCATTCAATAGTGCATTCAAGTTGGAAAGGGTGTAGTTTGGCGATAAGAGGCATAAAAAGACTGTATAACCAATGCAGAAAAAAAAAAGCATCATTTATGTAATCCTAATCCCACAGAGATTAATTAGGTAGAGAATAAATAATTAATATTATCCATTCCATGAAGGATAAGTAAGACCCAATTTATATTCTGTGCTAAGCATTCATGTTTCCAGGCCCTGGACTGGCATGTCTTTATTGCGGCTGCCATGAGCTAATTAGCTTTTACCGCAGAAGTAATGTACCTACCTGTGTTGTTAGGTTGTGTCTCTTCCAAATTGATCATGTTGCAGTTTTGGAAGCCAAAACCAGAAGTGGCTCAGGAGAGACAGTATAAAAGACAGATACAACTTCTCTTTTTTTGATTCACTCCTGGTTTTGGCTTCCAAATCTGCACCAGGAGACTTGATTGTGTGGTTGTACCTTAAAAGATATGACCACTGTAATATAGTTCTACCTTATTGATAATGGTTTTGATTCTAACAGCAGGTTCTTGTAGAACCTGGAGCCACTAGTGTACAATATGACCAACAGCTGGGGAGCCACAAGCAGGGGCCTGGGAGGAAATTTTGCGCTTATCAGTGATATTATACTGTTGTAATTTCTTGTGGAAAGAAGACCATCCACCCTGGGGGAACAAAATAATTTAACTGTACATGAGGGAGTCAGAGAATACCCAGCATGTAACATTGGAATGAGTTCTTTATGGCTTTCGGGTGTGATATCGAATATGAACAGCAAGCACATTCAGCCATGTGTCATACTTTGAGTAATTGCCTGGCCAGTAATATACGGGGTTGGGTAAATCTACTGTTGCCATGGCTGAGACATTTAAAAGCTAAGACATTTAAAAATTAAAAAAGCATCTGTTTAAAAGGGTTTTCTGAGTATCTGATTGGGGGGGTCCAATACCCAGGACCCCACCAATCAGCTCTTTGAGAAGGCACTGGCGCTAACAGTAGCACCGCAGCTTTCTCCCTGTTTACCAACCACAGTGCTGTACATTGTATAGCAGCTGTGCTTGGTATCACAGTTCAGCCCCATTCATTTCAATGGGGATGAGCGGCACCTAGGTCATGTGACTGATGAACGTGACGTCATATTGCCTAGGGAAAGCTGCGGGAAGGCAGGGGCGCCACTTTGAGTGCCAGTGTCTTCTCAAACAGCTGATCGGCAGGGGTCTCGGGTGTTGAACCCCCACCAATCAGATACTGATGACCTATCTAGAGGATAGATCATCATTAAAAATATCTCAGAAAACTACTTTAATCCCAAATATATGACAACCATAATCACATTATTCACATTTTAATACCTCAGGGAGACATGTACAAAATACATGAAGGAAACGGAAAGGATGGGGTCATCTTTCTACCTCATTTACAAAACAGAATTGCAGATTGTTTTACTCGTTTTCTACCATATTTTATGCTGTAACCGAGATGGACATAGTCCACTCTGGAAAAGTTGAGTAGATTCAAGAAAACTGTCTAAAAGAAAAATTGGCTTTGTTGCCCAACGCAGCCGATCTAAGTGCTTCTACATTTAAAGTAAATAAACATCGGGATATATAAGACCCACCCTATAGACCATCCCATAATGCCCCCAAAATGACCTGAAATGCCCACAGAAGGGGATACGATGGGGCTTACAATAACCGTGCCCCTTTTGTGACCCAGTTAGTGAGATTGTAAATTAGGACACCGTTTATTATGAAAATACTAAGTGAAAGCTGTGATTGGTTGCTATGGTCAACAAAGACAGTTTTTCTTTTCGACAGTTTCATGAATTTCCCTGATTGTGTTACCCCTAGTGTGGAGGGAGAGGGGGTGCAAGATACAGCGATTCAAAGACCATCAAAGCAAGACTCTCTGAGTCACGCATCGCACTCTGAAATAGGCATATCACACGTGCCCATTTTCCATCAACTAACTACCACAGAAGTCCTTGAGAGCCAGCAAGGTATCTGATGCACTCCAGAGTATATGGGGATCTGATTTGATTTGCGGCACACAATTGACCATGATATTATTTAATATATTTCATTAGGTTGGCATTATCTGATTGCTTTTGACATATGTGATGGAGAAAAACTGACATATGTTATGGTTACACACATTGATGTCTATACAATGATATATCATGATTAGTTCTAAAACTAAGGAGGAAGCAGGAATAGTTTAAAGAACGGCTCATGGTGCAGAAGAAATCTTGCCCCATGTACATTGCTGAATAGGACTCTGCAAGACCGTACAAACTGCACTCACATCCCAATACACCCTGATTTACCTAATGGCAGATCTCCTGGAGGGCCCTTGAGTTGGACTTCCTTCTCCTGTTCACCTCTCAGGACCGCTACAGCATCAGCAGTTACTACTTGGACTATGCGTGCAGATACCTCCTCTGCCGAAGCACCAAATGGGCAAAACAAGACAAGTAAACAATACAGACATCGTTAATATAAATGGGCAGGGAGGTAACAAAGTCACAATAAGAATGGAAAGTACTATACTAGGAGATACCAATATGAATCTGATTATTATTATAAAAAATAAAAATTTGATCAAAAGTTAAATATATGTGTACTGGACCTAAAGTTCTGCTCAAACGGGTTCTCTGTGTCCAGGATATTGATGGCCTATCCATCAAATATCAGACCTTTGGGATCTGAGTTTCAGCACCCCCCACCGCTCAACAGTTTGAAGTGGTGGTGCTCTTTAATTGTTTACATTAGTGCATACCATCTACTTAGCAGCAGAGGTGCAAAATTTAGCAACTTCAACCCACTCAAATGAACAGGATTAAGCTACCACTAAGTAGACGGCATGCATGTAGATGGACTCAATATCTAGAACCTATAGAACTCCTTTAAGGATGTTTAAATGATATGAGTATGAAACAAGAATCCAAATAAATGAAATTGTGGTATTGATACAGATGGTGTTTAGAATCATTATGACAAGGTGGAACTGCCAGAACACAAGGAAGGAAGTGTTGTCATGAGGACACTGAAAGAAGAAGGGTTTGAGCCTGTAGCTGATTATCAATGATGTATCTTCAAGCGTCGCAACAATAATTTATAACTGCTCTCTATACAGTGACATATACAGTGGCTGTCAATCATTGGTTAGAATGGTGGGACAAGCACTCAGCACTTTAATATAGAAAATTCATTATGTTCTTTCCTAGCTGCCAAATGACACCATATTTACTTGTGTCCAATGGACCTTTCATTACATTGCACTTAAGGCGTGCCTAACCTTTCAACAAACTGCATTAATCAATAGTACAATGTGTGTACATGAGATATAACACTATTTCTGACCACTATATGACCATTAGCAGTTTTCTTTTGTACATTCTGAACATTTTTTTTGCAGTTCTCTCACACATAGTGGGTGAAGACTAGCTGCCATCCACTGAACACAGAAAGTAGAGGAGAAGCTGCTTCCTAAGCATCTCTTACTCACTCAGGTAAATGCCAGCTACTCAGCTGAATAAGCCGGTCACGCATGCTGTGTTCCATCCTTCCACTGCCACCAGTCGAGCAAAGGCAGTCATACAGAATAGAGATAAGCATATGGATTTGTACAAATCAATTTGTTCATCAAACAGAAAGAGAGGACAACCTCTTGCTGCTCAAGCAGCTCCCACCTCCGGCTTGATTGACATGGCTGGACAACTCTCCCACTGCTTTGAGTAGCTTTTCAAAATCAAGAGGTTATCAGATCTGCAGATATTGGAGTTAACGGGGCTGTCTCAACTTGCACACTTTTGTCTGGGTCCCATAGGAGAAGGGAGAGCAAGCCGGGCATCATTTCATGTGGTATCCTCTCTATTTACCTCTATGGCACTTCCAAAATAGTGAAGCGAAACACCCATAGTGATGAATGGAGGGTGTTAAGCATGCTCTCCCTTCACTTCTGGGTCCCGTTCTGAAGATAGTTGCAGGTCCCAGATGGCACATCCTAGCGTGATAGTTCATGATCATGACTAGAGATGAGCGAATCGAAGCTGATGAAGTCGAATTTGTTCCGAATTTCAGGAAAAATTTTATTCTGAACGAATGCGAATTTCCTTGCGCTTTGTGGTAACTAATCGCAATTTTTCCTAAAATGGCAGCTAGACGGCTACAATGGTGGCTACACGTGTGAGGACATGGGGCAAGGAACTCTGGGAAGACGGGATGACCCATAATGCCATCCATGCAGCCAATCAGCAGCCAACCAGCCCGGTGATGTCACAGCCCTATAAATACGGCAGCCATCTTAGAGTCTGCCATTCATTATCGTACTTTGTTCAGGGACAGACTTGTATGCAGGCGCTAGGGAGAGTGAAAGAAAAACTAATTGTTAAAGAAAAAAAAGGAAAGAAGCGATTTACTAGTGCAGGGAAAGGATAGTGAGAGGAATAGTTTCACAGGCAGGGAGAGACATGTGCAGATGCTAGGGAAAGTCATAGGAAAATCCCCATTGTGAAAAAAAGCGATTTACAAGTGCAGGGAAACATTAGTTGGGAATCCAGATAGTCTCATCATACAGCTGTGTCATTCCAGCAATTAGTTATTAGGGTGCAAGTGCTATGTTGAAAAGCCTTTAGTGGCTTTTATCTGTGGAAAAAGATAAATATATACGCAGGTCACTTTTGCTGTTAACTGCGCTAATATTTAGTGGCCTATTTCACTACAATACGAGAAATATTTACGCAGGTCACTTTTGTTGTTATTTGTGATAAAAGAGTTTATTGCCATATTTCTTGAGAAAAGGAGAAAAATAGACAAAGTTAATATTTGCTGTTATTTGCCTAAAAGCGTTTATTGTCATATTTCACTACAATACGAGAAAAATAGATGCAGTTCACATTTGGTGTTATTTGCGCTAAAAGCGTTTCTTGTCATATTTCTAGAGAAAAAGAGAAAAATATTTGCAGTTCACTTTTTCTGTTATTTACTTAGAGATCGTTTTGTGGCCTATTTTAGTCCAATAGGAAAAATATATACACAGTTCACTTTTGCTGTTATTTACGCTGAAATCGTTTAATTGCCAATTTCAAATCATTTAGTTGCCTATCTCAGTAAAAAAAGATAAATATATTTGGCTCTTTTAGGGGTGTTTTAATTTGCTTTTAATTTATTTAGTTCAGCTAAAATTATGTCAGACAGAGAAATGCCAGGCCCTGCACAGGGGAGTGTCAGAGGCGTAAATGATTCTGGAGCAGGCACAGGTCGAAGCAGAGTAAGGGGGCGTGGCAGCAGAGGTTTCTTCCCGAGGCCTCAGATCCACATGTCAGCTAGCGGTAATGTCTTAACCAGCAAGCCAACTGGATATTCGACTTTGTTGCAAGTGACAGCAGCACCAACAGCCTGAGTCTAGAGTCGCTGATGAGCAGGTTTCTTAATCCGCATAGTGAAGAAACTACTCACCTGAACCAGCAGGTGGTGGCATATTTTGACAGCACACTTCCAGCCATCATAGAAGATACACTGGACTACTGGGCAGCCAAACTGGATTTGTGACCACAACTAGCCGAGTTTGTCCTGGAAAAGCTGTCCTGCCCGGCCAGTAGTGTGGCATCAGAGCGGGTGTTTAGTGCAGTGGGGACCATAGTTACCCCAAGAAGAACTCGCCTGTCCACCCAAAATGTGTAGAGACTTACTTTTGTCAAGATGAATCAGGCGTGGATCAGCCACGATTTCCACCCACCAATGCCTGATGCATCAGATTAGATCATCCATCTCCACACTATGTCACCGTGCCACTCCGTGGTATCATGCTGCTGCTGCTGCTGTTGCTGCCATGTCCACACTATGTAACCATGCCACTCTGTGGCCTCCTGATGCTGCCATCTCCACACTGTCACCGTGCCACTTTGTGGCCTCCTGATGCTGCCATGTCCACACTTTGTCACCTTACCACTCTGTGGTATCATGCTGCTGTTTCTGCCATCTCCACACTATGTCACTGTGCCACTTTGTGGCCTCCTGATGCTGCCATGTCCACACTATGTCACCTTGCCACTCTGTGGTATCATGCTGCTGCTGTTGCTGACATCTCCACACTATGTCACCTTGCCACTCCGTGGCCTAATCATACTGCTGCTGTCGCCTCCACACATTTTGTCATTGTGCCACTCTGTGGCCTCCTGATGCTGCCGCCACCTCCAGACCCTGTCATTGTGCCACTTGCTGGTCTCCTCATGCTGCTTCTCACCACTATGTCATAGGGCCACTCTGTGGACTTCTCATGCTGTTACTACCCTCCCCACTCTATGACGGGGTCGCTATTCTCCTTGTTTGGCCTTGTTGAAATCACCATTTATTTGACCTTTCTTCTGACGCACAACAGATCCTGTCTGTGTAGCAGCTGTAAGGCCTGTAGGGTCGGATCAGAATTGGCTTATGATTTGGTAGCCAAAAGCAGGAGTGGGTACAAAACACAGAAGACATGCAAATATTACCTTCACGTGTCATCTCTCTTTTAGATCCACTCCTGTTTTTTTGGGCATTACTAATACTCATGGATTACTGAGAAAATGCTGACCGAGTCATGGCGTATGCTCCCCAGACAGGATCAGTTTTTTTGTGGGTTATTGTTCTGACGGATCAGAGGAAGGGCAAAATAATCAGTGACTTCAACACAAACTTACTGCTGACACCCTCTCCACTCTGTCAGGGGACTCAACTTGTATAAGAGTTTAAAGGGGTTCTGCACTTTCAATTAACTGATGATCTATCCTCTGGATAGATCATCAGCTTCTGATCGGCGGGGGTCCGACACCCGGGACCCCCGCCAATCAGCTGTTTGAGAAGGCAGCGGCGCTCCAGCAGCGCCGCGGCCTTCTCACTGTTTACCGCCGGGCCGCCCGCCCACTGACGTCACGACTTGTATCAACTACAGTGGGCGCGGCTAAGCTCTGTTCACTTGAATGGAGCTTAGCCGCGCCCACTGCAGTTGATACAAGTCGTGACGTCAGTGGGTGGGCGGCCCGCCGATCAGAAGCTGATGATCTATCCAGAGGATAGATCATCAGTTAATTGAAAGTGCAGAACCCCTTTAATAGAACAGGTTCTGTGGACATCTATATGGAATCAGCTGCCGACGGTGTAAAAGGAGTGCGCTTCTTCTGGCGCTAACATTGACCTGTAAGGCTGAATTAATACTTGAGTTATTTGGTCAGTTTTGGCCCCGTGACTGCCCTAATAAGTGAAGCGTGCAGTGATTCTAATAGCGACGCCTGTCATCTGCATGTCATACTGACTCACAGTATTATTTCACTACCCCAGCACACTCCCTATGCATGTTACTGCAAGGCACAGTGTTCTACACCACTATAAAGGCTCTCTGCAGCCCAGAAATAGCCATTTTTTATTGTGACTCGCCGTGAATATATTCAGATCGAAGCAAATTTTTTCAGAAAATTCGCCAAACCAGCCGAATCGAATTTCAGAGAAATTCGCTCATCTCTAATCATGACATTTTTCATGATCTTTATTGAAGGTATTCAACTTGCAATAAACGTAGGAAAGAAATATAAGTTTATGTGTAGTGTCCATTTTAAATATATCAGTTAAACAAAAGAAGAGGATATGTTTATGGTGACCATACTCTTTTTTCCTATGCAATGTCTTAGACACAGTTATTGTTAATCAAACAAGACCAAAGGAACTCAGGCTTACCAAAAAATAGAGAGGTGTGAAGGTACTACAGATGTACACTGGGCCTTTAAGAACACATGTCCAACCTTTGGTTCTCTCAAAAGGCTATTATATTAATTTAGACATGACTATAACAAAAAGAAGCATGTAACTTTTTGAGAGTACACAGAAATTCGCATTGGCTAAATGTAACCAGGCTGCCTCCAGGGACTTCCTCAAGAGCAACATTGCTTCATATCTTCTACTTTGATGCTTATTTAGAAAGACAAGAGAAAGGAGCACTGCGGCGGAAATTGTGTTTTTACTATTAATGATGCTGAAAAAGGGACAGACACTTCTGAACTAATGGAAGTCCTCTATAAATAGCAGAGCCAGACGATTTAATTTACCCTTGAAGGCTTCATACAGAGATTCCTCTAACTGTACTTTTCTTAGGGTTCACTCAGAGTTCAAGGAACAGGAAGGGTACAGATGGCTAAAACACAGTGTTTTAAATCTAAAGTAGTTTGTACATTTATGTGTTTTTGCTTGACCTTTTTCAACTCACTATTTTGAATTACTTTACATCCAGCTGATGATCAGTGTTATTAGCAATATTTAAAGTTTAAATGATGAGATGAGACGAAACACAATTTATGATGTGCTTGTAAAATACACATTAGTTTTTTATGCAATATTTGAAGCCAAAGACAAAAATGGTTCATTAATGGCTTTAGCTTCAAAAACTGCATTCAAAAACCTGAATGTGGAAGCCCAGTCTTATTCTCCAATGAACATTAGTTATTTATTAGGGATTGTTTAGAAAGGTGCATGATGTAAATTGTAGTGCAGGTAATCTTACTGGTGACTGTGTTTCTGAGTTATAACCTCCATTCCGATCCTTAGCTGTGTCATGTGACCAACACTTTGACTCTCTACCTGATATAGGACAGAAAGCCAGTTTCTCTATCTATTCCTATTGGAGCCTCAATGTCAGTCTCATAGGAATGAATAAAGAGGTAACTAACTTTTTGTCCTGTGCCAGTTGGAGAATAAAGTGCTGGTCACATTACACAGCTAAGGATCAGAATGGAGGTTATAACTCCCAAATACAGTCACAGGTAAGAATATTACCTTCACTACACTTTATATCAGGTACCTTTCTAAGAGCGGGTTCGCATCCGAGTTATAGAATTCTGTTATAGGGTTCCGTTATGAATGGAAGCCTTTAAGAGGCATTCCGTTTTGTTCCATCCTAATACATGTTTATGGGAACAAATAACGGTTCCGTTTGGTTTCATTATACATGGAAAAAATAGCCCTCTGGACTAATGTGCCTGAGAAAAAAAGATTTTTGTGTGAGTGTTTCTTTAAGCTACTAAAAAGATCTACCATGATAACAGTGTCTTCACACAGAGGAGAAGTGTCCATGTTTAGGTCACAGACCATCGTTATACAACAGTCTCACCATTAAACTCAAGGTTTCCGCATCAACAATGCTTCCACCGAATGTACTAGCGTTTGCTCATTCATCGGGTGATTGGTGGTACTTTTACACATGCCAGTTAATAGGAACAAGCATTTGTATGACCTTTTATTACCAAAAATCAGCCCAATAATAGGCCCATGTAAAGTGGCCCTTCCAAAATCAGTTTCAATGTAAGCATACTGCCTTACAGGTAGGTGGCCTGAAATATAACCATAATGTACTTGTGAAAATCCTGTCCTCTAATCCTGGGAAATGTTTCTTTTTATGCAAAAAAATAGTTTTCAGTGCACAGGCGGTGCACCCTCACTCTGCCATAATGATGCCCAGCATATCTTTTCTAGTTTGACTGGCTCCATTAGGTCATACATTTTTTTTAGCTGATTTCTTCTGCTACAGGGGAAAATCAGCCTCGTGGCAAGCAGTGCAGAGCAATTGCTCTCTTTGCTTTGTTTTTTTTCTTCCCCAAATATTTGTGAATATTTTCAACATGTTGATGCTCTCCTCTAAGGATACTTTGCTATCACTTTTATTTATACCCTGGTACCAGACCTTGAAGTGGGATACTGGGTTCTCTTCTTAGAGTGGGCATGAGTGGAAGATTATGTACTGTCAATATCATGGCCAGTGGCGTACCGCCCATAGAGGCAGACCACGCCATTGCTATGGGGCCCGCGGCACTGGGGGGCCCGTAGCGCAGAGAAGGCCCCGCCCACACTATTTGGCCCCGCCCACTGACATGCCGCTATAGCGCTATGCGGCTGCTTTTATTCTCAGCCTGCCCTGAGCCAACTATTCTTCCCCCCCGGCTCCCAGGGCCCCCTCAACCCAGGAGAAGTTAGAACGCAGCCGGATAACTAAAATAAGATTTACAGGGGGCGGAGCGGAGGACGGCGAGAGGAGAGGCCCTGCGTGACGCGGCGAAGTGAGGAGGGGCCTGGGGGAGCGGCTTCAGTTGAGGTGCGACGCAGGACTTTTAGTCACGTACCTCACTGTGACCTCCTGCGTCGGATCTCGCGAGATGACGCGATGACGCGGCGCGGGAAGGCACAGTGAGCGATCCTGTACCAGGATGCCACAAGCTGTCCTTAGAGAGGTAAGTATTCATTTTTTTATTTTTTTATGTACCCTACGTTCTACCCTTATTGCAGAGGCACTGGGGGCACGAGAGGAGGACCACTGACAGTACTCAGTCAGTGGTCCAGTGGACATCATAGTATTAATAAGAGTGGAGAGGGGGACATTATATTAATAATAAAGAGGGGGACATTATATTATTAATAAAGAGGGGGGCATTACATTATTATTAATATAATGGCCCCCTCTTTGTTATTAATATAATGGCCCCCTCTTTGTTATTAATATAATGGCCCCCTGGGCCCCTCTTTATTATTAATATAAGGGCCCCTCTTTATTATTAATGTAATGGCCCCCTCTTTGTTATTAAAGTGGGGGCCATTATATTAATAATAAAGAGGGGCCCTTATATTAATAATAAAGAGGGGCCCATTATATTAATAATAAAGAGGGGCCCATTATATTAATAATAAAGAGGGGCCCATTATATTAATAATAAAGTGGGGGCCATTATATAAATAATAAAGTGGGGGCCATTATATAAATAATAAAGTGGGGGCCATTATATAAATAATAAAGTGGGGGCCATTATATAAATAATAAAGTGGGGGCCATTATATAAATAATAAAGTGGGGGCCATTATATAAATAATAAAGTGGGGGCCATTATATAAATAATAAAGTGGGGGCCATTATATAAATAATAAAGTGGGGGCCATTATATTAATAACAAAGAGGGGGCCATTATATTAATAATAAAGTGGGGGCCATTATAATATACAGGGGGAATAATATTATGGGGAATGGGGGACTATCTGTCTGGCTCTAGCACAATATTGGGGGGCAGCAGGAGGAGTTGTTGAGACACCAGGAAGGAGAGGTTTATAGTAAAGTGAGGAACCTAAATTTTTTTCTGTGAAACTCTGCAGAGACGAGAAGCGGCTGAAAGAAGGTGTCATGGCGGTCTTATCTCTGGATGAAGACGTTGAGAAAAGTCTACATCACAGGAGACGTCACTGGATGTAACAGGTATGGGGCGGCATTCTCCTGTAATAATATTATCCATGCACATATCTGTTTCTCGGTAGGGTAAGGGGTAGATAGAATTTGACCCACACTGCCTCAGCCCGGCCCCAGACTTCAGGTCACACTGTACGTGTTCTGAATTCTGGGGCCTCACCCATCTACAACATTATCTGTACTCAGAGAGTTATCACTGTGTTACATAGGATTGCTAGTGATCTACTACAGTATTTGTTAAAAGGGGCGTGCCCAGGGTGGGGGGGAAGTAGGAAGAAAGCACACTGTCCTGAGAATTTTGGGGGGGGGGCATTAGGGGTTGGGGGGCTCATAGAGGACAGTGTGCTTTCCTCCTACACCTACTAACCCCTCTAACTCCTTGCTGCTAATGCTGAGTGTGCACATAGCCACCAAATGATATTTCACCAACCAGCCAAACCCCCCGCCCCCCCCCCCCCCACACAAACACATGCGTATATGTGCACACTCAGCAGCAAGGTGTTAAAGGGGTTTGGGGTAAGAGAAGTGATGACAAAATGGCGCAGGTAGCAAAGGGGTTAAGATGTGGGGGATGGCTTACGTCCGGCTTTAGCACAGTGGACAGAGGCAGGAGGAGTGATGTGTATGCGCTCCTGCGCTGCACTCGGTCAGTTGTGTGGCATACATATTGTGCCCTGTGTCCACTCTGCTAAAGCCTGGCAAGTGACATGCCCATTATATGAAAATATAAAAAAATAAAAATATTTATCCCTAACAGTTTCTGTAGGTCATGTATAAATTTATTTAATGGGGGTGTGGCATGGGAGGAGCCAGGTCAGGAAGTGGGAGGGGCCATGGTGGGTAGTGGGCGGGGTTAAGGGGCCCAATTCAGATTTTTGCTATGGGGCCCAGTGATTTCTATGTACGCCCCTGATCATGGCGTTGACCTTTGTGCACCCCACTTTAAACCACTTTAAAGTTTTCATCCAAAATGTTTGAAGAATTTTCATTTTCTTATAACTGGATGAAAATGACATTATATTCCATAACCTAAAGCCTTCTGTGCTGTATTATACCCAAATGAGGCTACATTTACAAGTCCAACAAGCCTGATCTGTGAAAAATACAGACTGTTGGACTGACAAAAACAGTCTCATGAAAATTTTTTGGGTCCAGTCAAAAAAACAACATTTATGTCGGAAAACGGCCAGATCACCACCACCCCTTATTATAGTCAATGGGCATTCGGCAGTGAACTATAGAATCCAGTGAAATCCAGCAGGCCTATGTAAATGTGCCCTAAAATGCTTTTATGCACAAAATATTGTCTGCCCTTTTTAAGACATTTCATGCTTATGTGAGAATTTGGCAATTATCCTAAAGATTTGTTTTTGTACTGACAAGTACCTTATGGTGATAGACTATTCATGGAGCAGGTTCACATTCAACCACTGTCTCTGCAGAAAACTGTAGCAATACGCAATTTGTCCTTCCTGTAATGCATCGTCAGATTTACTACATGAACAGAATGAAAATAAATGAAATTCAATGTAAGAACATGAGCATGGCTAAAGCTTTACAAGAACGTGCGAGGAATAGGTAATGGTCCTGCTGTTAAAGGAGAAGTTCATCCGTAAAACAACTGTACAATAGACCAATATGACCGTCCACCTCAGTCAACAAGCTTTATTACGAGCACAGCATAATAATACACATCTATAATGCCTTCAGAGATACTCTGGTTATTTTAAAAAAATTACCTTTACAGTCCTGGAGGCCTTTGTGGGACCCCAGGTTATCCATATAAAACCATCAGATTCCGTAACCTCAATGCTGACAAAAAAAGCACCTTCCATTTGTCAACACTGTGAAGGGTTAATTATGGTAATAACAGGCCATTAACCAAATCTGTTGAGTCAGTCATTGCTCAAAATGCTAAGGCTGATGCTGACTGCAAAAATACAGGGTGAGGGGGGTGCACTGGAATACTATATGAGAAGGAAAAGGAGGATGGGCATTCAAGCACTTGTGGAAGGTGACGCAAATAATCAGTGCTGTGACTGGAAGCAGTTCAATGTCTTAGCGGGAAGAACAAGTTTTTTTCTGTACATTGTCACTGACACTTAAAGGGGTTGTCCCACGAAAAATATTATACAGAGATTAAACCAGCACCTGGATTTGAATACTTTTGTAATTTCATGTAATTAAAAATTTAGCATAGCCACTGAGTTATTTGATAACATTTATCTGTATAGTGCCACCTGCAGTTTGTCTTTTTCATATTTCTTTGTCCTGCTCACTGAGAAGGCCGCACATGCTCAGTTTCATCCTACAACTGCCTCCTGAGCTGTGATAGGGAGAGCTGAGACACGCCCCCTTAGCTACATCAGAAAAGACACTCCCCTTAAACTTTTAGCTTGATATAATCTAAAAGAGCAAAGAATGACGATATCTCTGGATCCATGTGAGGTACAGGGCTGGATCTAGCTTTGTTAGAGAGAGATTGTCATGTGTTATGCCAACACCGGGGACCCCACCGATCAGGTGTTTGAGAAGGCACTGGCGCTCACAGTAGCGGCCTTCTTGTAGCTTTGCCTTGGCCATGTGACGTCATGGTCATCGGTCACATGGACTAGATGCAGTTCAGCCCTATTGAGGTGGATGCAGCTGAGCTGCCATACCAAGCACAGCCACTGTACAATGTATGGCGCTGTGCTTGGTGAGCTGAAAGAAGGCCACGGCGCTTCTGCGAGAACCAGTGCCTTCTCAAACATCCTTTATGTTTTAAAGTGTATATAGACAATGTACAAAGTTATATTAGGATTGTTCCACATGACATCGCTGCCCGTTAGATGGAATGCCAGGTAAAGATTTTAAATTCTGCCCAAAAAGTTCAAGCTTACAGCGGCCATCACTAAAAGTGCTCCAAAGTGAATGTGACACTAAAGCACAAGCCAATTTGGATTCCTCTAAGTGATTCCTCTAACTAATACTAGAAGATGCAATTAGAAGATTAAGGTGGGCAGGCAAGCTGCCATGACAAAGTCACCCTTATCTCTATGAACCTCTGAACTTGGAGAGACTGAATGATTGGATTTCCAAGAAAGGAAAGAAAAGAACCACACCATGTAAAAGACAGCAAAAACTAGTAAAACAAAATAAGGGCAGAAAAATAGCCGTGATCGGTGGTCTAGATCAAACATTCAGAGTACGTATGCTAGAAAAAGGTAATATAAACACCACATTATAATTTCTGATATGGATTCTGTTACAGTAACTTACATAGTGGGTATGACATCTCACGTGCTGGTTTGACACGTATTAACCGTTATATAACTTATCCAGTGCAATGAATTGTAGCTACTAGTGTCTGAGACCATTACATGGAATATTTCCTGGTTTGTATTGTCTTAACTCAAGTTACCATTAGTCCAACCAAGGACAACATCTGCATGGGGTTTGTACGTTCTTCCCATGTTTGCGTGGGTTTCCTCCTACACTCCAAAAAACATACTGAGGCTACTTTCACACTCACATTTGGTGCGGATCAGTCATGGATCTGCACAGACTGATCCGTTCAGGTAATTTAACCGTATTATTGTAAAATGGGGGAAAGCTATCAAGATAGGTGCTTTCTGCACTGGTCTTGATATCTCCTGCATTGCCCCACATCATAAATGAGGCACATCCTCCAGAGGTCTGTGCGCCTAAACAGAAATCTGGCGTATATCAAGTGAATTTGTCACATCTGGGCATGCCCTATTCCCACCCTTGCCACATCCTCTTTCTGAAAAGTGGCATAAAACTGCCCTTTGCGCTTTTTAAAAAAAAACATTGCATTTAAAAAGTCGCAAACATATGTATTTGCGACCTTTTAAAGCCACTTTTCTGGTGCAGGGAGATGATAAATCTCCCCCAATGTGTTTTATTTTACTGCCTCAGTCTTTAGGTTTTGTCTAATTTGGCAGTTCATTCCTTTTTATTTGGTATACATAATGCATAATTGTACCCACCATTTATATTCTGTAAATGAAAAGAATATGGGGGTCATTTATGAAGCTGAAATACGCCTACTTTAGTCGTGTTTCAGGCGCAGGTTGCGGTGCAAAGGCATCTAGAATGCTGCTCTTAAAGGGACCTGCACCTACAGTACAGACCAAAAGTTTGGAAACACCTTCTCATTCAAAGAGTTTTCTTTATTTTCATGACTATGAAAATTGTAGATTCACACTGAAGGCATCAAAACTATGAATTAACACATGTGGAATTAGATACATAACAAACAAGTGTGAAACAACTGAAAATATGTCATATTCTAGGTTCTTCAAAGTAGCCACCTTTTGCTTTGATTACTGCTTTGCACACTCTTGGCATTCTCTTGATAAGCTTCAAGAGGTAGTCACCTGAAATGGTTTTCACTTCACGAGTGTGTCCTATCAGGTTTAATAATTTGGGATTTCTTGCCTTATAAATGGGGTTGGGACCATCAGTTGCGTTGAGGAGAAGTCAGGTGGATACACAGCTGATAGTCCTACTGAATAGACTGTTAGAATTTGTATTATGGCAAGAAAAAAGCAGCTAAGTAAAGAAAAACGAGTGGCCATCATTACTTTAAGAAATGAAGGTCAGTCAGTCAGCCGAAAAATTGGGAAAACTTTGAAAGTAAGGGCTATTTGACCATGAAGGAGAGTGATGGGGTGCTGTGCCAGATGACCTGGCCTCCACAGTCACCGGACCTGAACCCAATCGAGATGGTTTGGGGTGAGCTGGACCGCAGAGTGAAGGCAAAAGGGCCAACAAGTGCTAAGCATCTCTGGGAACTCCTTCAAGACTGTTGGAAGACCATTTCAGGTGACTACCTCTTGAAGCTCATCAAGAGAATGCCAAGAGTGTGCAAAGCAGTAATCAAAGCAAAAGGTGGCTACTTTGAAGAACCTAGAATATGACATGTTTTCAGTTGTTTCACACTTGTTTGTTATGTATATAATTCCACATGTGTTAATTCATAGTTTTGATGCCTTCATAGTCATGAAAACAAAGAAAACTCTTTGAATGAGAACGTGTGTCCAAACTTTTGGTCTGTACTGTATATCGAGAATGGAGCAGGCCAAAGTGGTGGCTGTAGGACTCCGGTCCAGCCACCACCAAGCTCTCTCCCCATAGAAGTGAATGGAAGCGCAACGTGCATGATCGGCCACCGCTCCCTTTCACTTATATGGGCCCGACGGAAATAGCCAAGCCAGCGCTCAGCTATTTTCGGTGGCCCACTAAAAATTAATGGAGGATGGCAGCGCATGCGCAGTGTGCCCTCCACCACTTTTGGGTCTCCGTTCTCGATATAGGTGGGACCCACACCTATCAGACCAATGGGGGCATATCCTAGAGATATGCCACCATTGTCTGAGATGAGAATAACCCTTTAATAAATGTTCCCCTATGTTCTGGTAAGATATTTCCTACATTTTGAACCGACAGTAGCCAGAAGCCAATAATAGTCAAGTAACATTTTTGTAATACAGCTTATAGCTTTGAGTATTATTCTTTATTTTTTTATTTTTTATTATTTTTTTTGCTTCCACATGCCCTAATATAATCTCTTTTATGTAGACATTTTTGGGCTGAAATTCACTTCTATAAAAGGTGCACAACAAATACAGTTTTTTTTTTAAGCATTTTCTTTGTGCAATAATCATGGAGCACAACGACCCCCCACCCACTGGTGCAGTCTCTGACTTGCTTCACCAGCACAGATACAGTTAATTAGCTGTCTGTCTCTAAGGAGACTGAAACGCTGAGTCTTTGTGGACATTACTGGGCTGACTAAACGGTTGCCATGACAACACTAGTAGGAAGCAGCTGGTTTCGGGCCTGTAACCAGGAACGGAGGCAACTGTTTCATCATAAGTAATTATCATCCTGACACCAGCTATTTTATGCTAAACTATAAGCGGCTTTATAATAAACATTTTGCTACAGAACAGGCCAATATTTCCCTTTCACTGCACTGCACTACATGAGTCTTCGGATTGTCGTGAACCCTCACCCTCTCCAACACTAACATTTGTGGCCACCTGAGACCCATACCCGAAATTCCAGCCTTCATAGTCCAAACAATGATAGCAGTCAGGAAAAACAACACTCCCCAGGGGGTTAGTGTTAGTTATACAATCAGCCAGCAGGGGGAGCACTTCTCCCTGATACTTGTAATCTATGACTTTTGATGTATGTGTAAAATAAATTAAAAACACCACATACTATACAATAGGGCGAAAAAAAGATGATTAGTATGTGTGCAATGTACACACACAACACTGATGTGAACATGTCATGTAGAAGTCACTTATAGCTACTGCTTTGAAGTGAGAAAATAAGGAATATATCTAGCACTACTAACTACAAAGACTGGGAAGTAATAACTTAAGACTTTCATTATAAAGTCCAACATGTGTTAATATCGTAAATGACATTTTCATCAAGCCAGTATAACAAAAAGTACATACAAAGAAAATTTAACTAAAAAGGCCAGAAAAAAAAAACTTCACATTTGTCACATCAAAAAGGGAGGCAACTACTGGACGGACCATGGAGCAGATTTTTGAGCTTCACTCTCACTCTCTTTTGGCAATAGCCAAGTTTCCCACCCCCTAAAACTGGGCTTGGGTTGGAATCATTCTTTGAGGTGCCACAGAGAAGAGTTTCTAGTGTGTCATGAGTTGTTGAAGTAATGATGGGCCGGTCAGTCGTCCATGGGATCCAGGGGTGAACCTAGCCTTTCTGCTGCCTGAGGCGAAAACGAAAACGGTGTCCCAACCACCCAATGCCAATTTCTTAATCTAACCCCTTCCCTCCACCCCTACTGTTGAAGACATACTTGGAAACCATTACATACAGCGCTATAAAACTTACAGGGTAATACTATACTGCAGAAACAGATAATCCCCCTTCCGCTGCCCCCCTCTTGCCCCTACCTGGTGCTGCCTGAGGCATTTGCCTCACCTCGCCTCATTAGTGGTGCACTCCTGATGGGATCGTTCATATGAATGATCCCACCAGCTAAACTGGCTGACCAGGGATTTTATTTTATTTTTTAAACGGACTCATTGGTACTTTAGCATAATGGCAAGTGAGTGGCTGTATTCAGCCAATTGTGCCATCAACATGCAGTTTTGGACGATGAACAATCTTTCCTACTAGTTTTTCAAAGAACAGTCAGACAAACTTTAGGCCTCATGCATTTTCCTTAAAATAATAAAAAATAACTCTAAAAACCTCTAATAAAATATGCTATGTGCAAACCTGGCTGCGCCACCCTGAGCAGTGCCTCTCATTACTGACCGGACTGGGGAGCAGGTGTAATGAATCAGCAGTACACAACTGAATTACTATCATTTCTTCCTTCTCCTTTGCTTCATAAGCTTTCCCTTGTTTGCCTGGAGGCACACATAAATTAAGGAGCCCATGCTGTTGGTGGCTACTAATCCACTCGGATCTGAATAAGTGCCTGCCGCAAAACTAGGCTTAGTTGGGGGTATAGCTGTAAGGCACTGGATGATGGGCATTTAGGTTATCTAATGCTGGATTTACAGCAGCCAATTATTGGGAGGGAACCGTTCCTTCTCCACAATTGTTCACCTCCACTGTATGGAAACGAGCGCTGGCCACTGCAATCACTGGTCCTCATACAGCTGCCTTGTCTCTGGCCAGCAGAGCGCTGGTGATTTACTTGTCTGAATTAACGATTGTTTCACTCGATGAACAAGTGAAAAGCTGATCTGTGGCGCCTTTAGATGGACAGATTATCAGGACCGAGCATTCATACGAATGTTAGTCTCCAATGATCTGCTCGACAATCTGGCAGTGTAAACCCGCCTTTATACTGTAGGAAAAGTATTGTGTTCTGTTCATTTCTGAAAGTTTTTTACATAGGCATCAAGCCGATTATAATAAGATGTTAGGGTGATATAACCTTGCTGATTTTATTTCTTATCCTTCCGGTAGAGGTCTCAGCACTGATGGTCACACTTGGCTCAACTATAATATTTGTCCATATAATCATGGTTAATGCATACAAGTAGTTCAATGCGCAATATTACTTTTGAGGATGTGTCAATGATGGAATGGCTTCACCATAAAGCATGTCACATCATCTAATTTACATCATATATTGCATTTTTGAAATCCATAAAGTAATGCCTCAATCACATGGCAGTGATTCGTGGACATGTGCTGCACATGTTCTCCACAGACAGCTCCCATTTCTCCTTGAATATTTTTTTTTAAATTTACCTTGTTTGCATTTTTTTCTTTTCTCCCATGTTTGAACCCTACATCCTTGTTTGTTATGTGATTGCTGTCCCATCATGCCTTAGGGCAGTGAGATGTGCCTTGACATCAGCAGATCGTGTGACTCTAACCACTCACCTTGTTGTTACCAATGAGGGTTCCTATGTCCTACTTTATAAGGTTACAAAGCAGGACGTAACCAACAGCAACCGAAAACTGATTTTCCCCAGGGTACTAAGGTAGGCTAATAACTTTTGAAAAAGGCAGTTTTGATAAATAGTGGTATTTGGGGAATTTGATATAACAGTAATATCTGTTGGGCGGGATACATTTATATAAGTGGCACAGCTCCATGGCTCAGTTAGAATGTGGTTCCTGGGTGTGGGCTGGTCCCACCCTCTAGCTAAGAGATTTCTGCTGTAGTTCAGTAAGGGTGCATTTAGACAACCATATTTCTGGGTCCGCATCCATTCCGCAATTTTGAAGAATAGGTGCCGACCCGTTCATTTCAATGGGGCCGCAAAAGATGCACACTGCGGCCTCGCAGAAAATATAGAGCATGTCCTATTCTTGTCTTTGCAGACAGCAAAGCACTTACGGTCATATAAATGTAGCCTTAAAGCAACAGTTTGGTGTGGAGACAGAAGCACACAGAGAGAGTTCACCACAGAAAAAACAGAAATTGTGAGCAGACAGTAACAAGCAACAGAACAGAACAAAATGGGTCTGGAGAGACAGGAACCAAGCAACAGCCTCTGAGAGAGAGAGGAAGGTAGAGAAGCCATTAAAAAGGAAGAGTGCTGGAAAATAAAAGCCAGTGAAAGGTAATGCTTATACCTTGGCTATAGACTTCACTGCATTGTGGTTGGGTAGAGAAGTTTCAGACACCCTACCAGGGTCAGATTGGCCATAGACCCTACAGGGAAATATCCTGGTGGGCCAATGCTTAGGGGGACGCCCAAGCCCCCCTCTCTGTGGTACGCTGTGAGAATCAGGTACTCATGTACCTGGCAAGCGACCACACATGTGGTCTGCCTGAATTCAACTACTGTGGCCTGCATCTCACCTCCTAAGCCCTCTGCTCCATATCTTAATCTGAGACAACTGGATGAGGAGGAAGAGAACAGAAAATAGCAGCTATTGATGCCCAACACAGAGGGAAAGCTTTTGGGGCAATATATTGTGCTGCACTGTGGTATATGGTATTTTGCACTATGGTACTGCTGACCCCTCTTACTTATGTTGCCCCGCGTCCTGTCAATTTAGACAATCCTACAACATGAGCTTTTTTTTTCCAGGGCCATTTTAAATTCCCAATCCGCCCCTGCACCCTACCACATTGAAAGTACAGACTGGCCATCTGTTTAAAGAAAAACTGCACCCCAAAGTTGTGTATTTGCAATGCTACATTTTGAAGATTTAGATAAGACAAAGAAATAAAGAGTAGGGAAGAGGGAGAATGCAGCCCTTGGCCAAAATGGGGAAAATTGTGCAGAACATCTAGAGAGAGACTCAAAGGGGGACTTCATACCACTTACACCTCTATAAACAGCCTTAGGAAAGCTGCTTATGCAACACATGTGTTAAGAACTGTGCCTATCTCTGTCAACGCATGTATTGGGAACTGCTGAAGTTGCCCTCAAAATGGTTCTTTTATTACCTGTTACCCCAGCCTCATTATTTTGTGCACCAACATCTGCATTGTTACAGCATTGAATTGTCTGCCTCTCTATCAGGCAACCCTGCCTTGTACCATGAAAAGATATCTACACCAAGGGCACCCAACCTAAAATCAGGCAGAAGCCACAAAGCCAGGGAGCGCCCCAAAGGGAAGAAAAAGTGCACCCTTCCCATGACTGCACAGCCGCCAGGGAATGCTGGTGCGAGGTCCGCCACTGTGAGTACAACTACCTCCATCATTGCTACCACCACTCCCATCCTCTACGCTACCTCCTGTATTACTAGTCACAATTACTAGTCAAAATGTACCCAAAAAACGAGTGTACATGCTATGCATCAGATTTATTGTTTTAGAAACTTTTTCCAGCTTGCACAAGAAGGGAATGTGGCATTGAGAAAGACATGTGGCCTATAGAAAAGGGACAAAAAATGTACCCAAATTTTGTCATGTAATTCTGGCATAAAGTAAGCCAGCTAATAGGTGCTGTACATTTAAACTAGATAATCTGGCATTAGCTACTTTGAGAAATCAGGTGCAGGTTTAGACTGTCATCTAGTATAAATTTTCACTGTCTTAGGCTCCATTCACATGTCCGCAATGTGTTTTGCGGATCCGCAAAACACGGACAGCGGCAATGTGCGTTCCGCTAATAGAATATGCCTGTTCTTGTCAGCAATTGCAGACAAGAATAGGACATGTTCTATGTTTTTTGCAGAACGGAAGTGCGGACCCGGAAGTGCGGATCATAGAAATGAATGGGTCCGCAATTCTGTTCCGCAAAGTTCGGAACGAAATTGCGGACGTGTGAATGGAGCCTAACTCTAAATACTAGACACCATTAGAGTGCCCCAAAGTCTTCTTTTAGCTTGCTTTTTCACTTTTTTTTTCATGCTTTTACAGTAGATATAAAAAGTCAACCCCTTTTAATCACTTTTAATGTGACCTATAAACTGTACCACTCAATTGAAAAACAAACTGAAATCTTTTAGGTGGAGGGAAGAAAACAAAAAAATGTGGTTGCATAAGTGTGCACGCCCTCTTATAACTGGGGATGTAGCTGTGTTCAGAATTAAGCAATCACATTCAAAATCATATTAAATAGGAGTCAGCATACACCTGCCATCATGTAAAGTGCCTCTGATTAACCCCAAATAAAGTTCAGCTGCTCTAATTCCTGAAATTTTCTTTGTCGCATCCCACAGCAAAAGCCATGGTCCACAGAGAGCTTCCAAAGCATCAGAGGGATCTCATTAAAAGGTATCAGTCAGGAGAAGGGTACAAAAGAACTTCCAAGGCATTAGATATACCATGGAACACAGTGAAGAGAGAAAATATGGCACAACAGTGACATTACCAAGAACTGGACGTCCATCCAAAGTTGATGAAAAGACGAGAAGAAAACTGGTCTGGGAGGCTACCAAGAGGCCTACAGCATTATTAAAGGAGCTGCAGGAATATCTGGCAAGTACTGGATGTGTGGTACATGTGACAACAATCTCCCATATTCTTCATATGTCTGGGCTATGGGGTAGAGTGTCAAGACGAAAGCCTTTTCTTATTAAGAAAAACATCCAAGCCAGACTACATTTTGCAAAAACACATCTGAAGTCTCCCAAAAGCATGTGGGAGAAGGTGTTATGGTCTGTTTAAACCAAGGTTGAACTTTTTGTCCATAATGCCAAAAGATATGTTTGGCGCAGAAACAACACTGCACATCACCAAAAGAACACCATACCCACAGTGAAGCATGGTGGTGGCAGCATCATGCCAAGGGGCTGTTTTTCTTCAGCTGGAACTGGCGCCTTAGTTAAGCTAGAGGGAATTATGAACAGTTCCAAATACCAGTCAATATTGGCACAAAACCTTCAGGTTTCTGCTAGAAAGCTGAACATGAAGAGGAACTTCATCTTTCAGCATGACAACGACCCAAAGCATACATCCAAATCAACAAAGGAATGGCTTCACCAGAAGAAGATTAAAGTTTTGGAATGGCCCAGTCAGAGCCCAGACCTGAATCTGATTGAAAATCTGTGGGGTGATCTGAAGAGGGCTGTGCACAGGAGATGCCCTCGCAATCTGACAGATTTGGAGTGTTTTTGCAAAGAAGAGTGGGCAAATCTTGCCAAGTCAAAATGTGCCATACTGATAGACTCATACCCTAAAAGGCTGAGTGTTCTAATAAAATCAAAAGGTGCTTCAACAAAGTATTAGTTTAAGGGTGTGCACACTTATGCAACCATATTTTATTTTTATATTTTTTCTTCCCTTTACCTAAAAGATTTCAGTTTGTTTTTCAATTGAGTTGTACAGTTTATAGATCACATTAAAGGTAGAAAAAGTTCTGAAATGATTTATCTTTGTCTCTTTTTTTTTTTTACAGCACAGAAATTTGAACAGGGATGTGTAGACTTTTTATATCCACTGTATATTTAAGTATTCAGTGCAAATAATTTTTTCCAGCTTTAAAAAAAAAAAAAAGCTATAAATCACTAAAAACCTTGAAAAAATGGTAAACATTGCAAGCCATTTTAACCACAAAAAATAAAAAATAAAGACTATGTTGATGAAAGGGGCTGTTTAGATCTGAGATTGTCTGCCTGATGACTTCCTGAGCAGTCATTTCCTGCATCCGATGAGTGACCTGGAAGTGTCAGAACGGCAGACGCAGGAGATTGGTCCAGTGCGTATTAGTTATTTTATTATTTTACAGCATTCTGAGTCTGTTTTTTCATTTTTTTAATTGCCGCCTGAAAAATGGGTAGTGCTCTTTTTGCTCTTTTATTTTTTATAGATCTGCTTTATTTTGGTCATGTTGTAATTTTGGTCATTTTTTGTTATTCTCAAAATATTTTTTTGCAGTGTAAAAATATTTGGGAAAGACTATGACTAGACTATATATTAAAGCAGTGTCGGACTTGTGTTTTTTGGGCCGAACAGATGATAATATTCTTGGGTTTCAACCCAGATATCATTAATAAAGTCGAATAGTTTTTTAAGGAAAGAAATAGACCCTAGTGGCAAGTGATTATAGACCCTAGTGGCAAGTGATTATCTCAAAAGACAGCTCTAAAAAGGGATTTTTTTTCCTGGACCTTTGGGCCCATCGGAGGATCTTCTGGTACTTTGGTGGGCCAATCCAACTCTGGATTAAAGAACAAGTTATATCATGTTCTCATATTTCATTAATTTCCACCACAGTGTCGCAACGTCTTAAAATAAATGAACAAACCCATAAAGCGAAAATGTCTCATTGAGTTATTGTGCAGGCATCCATGTCGAGCGCCACCAACTCATTTATGATAACCAAATGGCAGAAACAGCAAATTTGCACCTAGAATAGCACATTCCCTCCAGCCAAACATCATAACAAAATCTAAATGGCACCAGGGCTGACCTTTTCAGACTTCAAAGAATTTCAACAATGTAATTTCAAGCCTCCAGCACAGGATTTGTTTTAATGATTTGTCCATTGGCAAACTGTATGTTGAGCTTCAGAAAAAGCTCCGCTTCAGAAGACTAACTGCAATCTAAAAAGCCAGATCCGCCAGGAAAAAATTAGGAAACACTTTAAGGGATCACGCATTTTTTGTCCTTGTCCGTTCCAATTTTTTTTGCAGCCCGTATGCGGAACCATTCATTTCAATGGGGCCACAAAAAAAAAATCTGTGTGCATTTTGTATCCGTATGCCCACAAGTCTATTCTGCCCAAAAAATAGAACATGTCCTATTCTTGTCCGTTTTGCGAACAAGGACAGACCTTGTTACAATGGGTCTACAAAAAAAGGATGTCAGACAGATGTCATCCATTTTTTTTTGCGTATTCATGTTTTGCAGACCGCAAAATACAGTTGTGTTCAAAATAATAGCAGTGTGTTTATAAAAGTGAATAAAGCTTAAAATCCTTCTAATAGCTTTTATTTCCATACACACAAATGCATTGGGAACACTACACATTCTATTCCAAATCAAAATTAAGAAAAATATATCAAATTTGTGAATATTAGACTGTTCAAAAAATAGCAGTGTTTGTATTCTTCTTTACAAACTCAAACATTCACTATAAAAACTGAAAAATGTTTTAAGATTTTGCTTTCCTTTAAATCACTGTTTCTGAGAACTGCTGTACATCTGTGCTGCATGGAGTCAACCAACTTCTGGCCCCTGTGACCAGGTATTCCAGCCCAGGATGATTGGACTACAGTCCACAGTTCTTCTCTATTTCTTGGTTTTGCCTCAAACTGCATTTTTGATGTCACCCCACAAGTTTTCTGTAGGATTAAGATCCGGGATTGGGCTGACCACTCCATAACGTCAATCTTGTTGGTCTGGAACCAAGATGTTGCAGGTTTACTGGTATGTTTGGGGTCGTTGTCTTGTTGGAACAGGCATTTCAAGGGCATTTCCTCTTCAGCATAAGGCAGCATGACCTCTTCAAGTATTCTGATGTATTCAAACTGATCCATGATCCCTGGTATGCGATAAATAGGCCCAACACCGTAGTATGAGAAACATCCCCATATCATGATGCTTGCACCACCATGCTTCCCTGCCTTCACAGTGTACTGTGGCCTGAATTCAGTGTTTGGAGGTCATCTGACAAACTGTCTCCGGCCACTAGACCCAAAAAGAACAATCTTACTTTCATCAGTCCACAAAATGTCTCTTTAGGCCGGTCAATGAGCTCTTTGGCAAATTGTAACCTCTTCAGCACATGTCTTTTTTTCCACAGTGGGACTTTGCGGGGGCTTCTTGCAGATAGCTTGGCTTCACATAGGTGTCTTCTAATTGTAACAGTACTCACAGGGAACTTTAGACCTTCTTTGATCTTCCTGGAGCTGATTGTTGGCTGAGTCCTTGCCATTTTGGCTATTTTTCTATCCATTCGAATGGTAGTTTTTTTTGCTTTCTTTCACGTCTTTCAGGTTTTGGTGGCCATTTTTAAGCATTTGCAATAATTTTAGCTGAGCAGCCTATCAATTTCTGCACTTCTTTATATGTTTTACCCTCTCCAATCTGTTCTTCTGAACAATGTCTGGAACAACCAGTATTCCTCAGAATTTCAGAGAGAAATGCACTGTAACCTGCATGTACAACATTTGCTGCCTTCCTTCCTTAAATTAGGGCAATAACTGACACCTGTTTTTCAAAGAATGAATGACATCACTCATTGAACTCCACGCTGCTATTATTTTGAACATGCCCCTTTCAATAAGTGATTGAATTACAGAGAATCAGCATGGCATCACTGTTCGGTCTGTTGGATTTCGATTACTCTACTACACCTGCTAGTAAATATAATTTCTACCAAAAACAGTGATTGATCAGGTTAGTGATGTCTGACTGCTATTATTTTGAACACAGCTGTAAATAAGGCTGTGTGCATGAGCCCTAAGGCTGGGTTCACAAGTGACTGAAAACTAAGCAAAAAAAAAATCTGATGCGGTTTTTACTGGGGTAAAGCCATCAGATTTCACCCTCTCCGTTGCAAAGGGTAATATCTGCAGGAGAAATCCGTGGTATAGAATGACATGCTGCTGATTTAAAATATACAATGCCAAGCCTTTTCTGCAGTTTTTTTCTCTGAAATTCTCATTCAGTTTGCTGGTACTGTACAACACTGTGGATTTGCAGCACGAAAATCCATGACGGCAAATCAGCAGCTAATCAGTCACTTGTGACCGTGGTCTAAATGTTCCAAGAAAGACAACAAGTTTGCAGTAATTGATAATTGCTATTTATTGCAAGCAATTCAATAGATAAGATGGATGGTCGATGCTTGATATTGGCGTTCTTGTCATTGGTGATGCTCAGTCAGAGCCGTCTATTATGGAGGCTCCTGCATGGACCCCTGTTGGTTTGTAGGGATTCTTTGTGCTGCCATTTGGTGTCTTCACATTGAGGTTCCATTCAAAAGAGCACTGGATAGATTTTTCTTACAATAAACCTTAGACTTCTTTTACATCTGTGATTTCCTTTCCGGATTTGAGTTCAGTCAAGTTGAGTTGAGTTCAAAACCGGAGGAAAACGCTTCAGTTTTATCCCCCATTTATTGTCAATGGGGACAAAACTGGACAAACCAGAACGGAGTCACCAGAATGCATTCCGTTTTGCAAGCATTGTGTGCGTCATGGGAAAGTGGACATGCCGGATCAGCATAAAAAAACATGCAAGTCAATGGTGCCGGATCTGGCGCCTACTGCCTTACAATGGTATTTGATGCCGGATTTGGCATGTTCATTTTCGATATAATACAACCAGATCCGTGATATAGTATTATACATATAGTGCAATGCATTTTCCTTTTCAGTTTTAAAAACCTAGTTTAGGCCTCATACACACGACTGTTTTTCAGGTCCGCGTCCGAGCCGCAGTTTTTACGGCTCGGGTGTGGACGCATTCAGTTCAATGGGGCCGCAAAAGATGCGGACAGCACTCCATGTGCTGTCTGCAACCGTTGCACCGTTCTGTGGCCCCGCCCAAAAAATATAGCATGTCCTATTCTTGTCCGTTTTGCAGACAAGAATAGGCATGTCTACAATGGGCTTCTGTTTTTTGCGGATCCGCGGTTTGCGGACCGCAAATAACGGTTCGGTCGTGTGCATGAGGCCTTAGGGAGATTACTTAAATCTAACAGACTAGAATTGTTCTATAATCACATTGGGGGAGAAATAACAAAACCAGTGCAAGGTAAAAGTGGAAGTTTTACCCATAGCAGCCAATATTTTCCAAAGGGCCAGGGAAATGACAGCTAAATGCATCTGGTTGCTTTTTGCACCTTACCCATGTTTTCCTTAGGGCAGATTTAATATATACTGTATTCCCCAAATTCTCACAAATACATGTTTAGGGCTATGTTCACATAGTGTTCTAATTTTACATTTAGGGTATGCAGAGTAGTCTGTGATTTTGGCGCTACTCCCATTATTTGCACAAAAAAAATCAAAATGTGGGTAAAACGTGGTTGGGATCTACATGGCACAACAAATTTAACACACTGGTGTAGATTATATCTCCTGGTACACAGATCTCCAAAATAATAGGCACGTGTCTCTTAATAAATTTGGTGCATCTAATGCCATCTTATATTTTAATAGGATTGGAGTAAGAAACTTATGCAACATGATTTTTCCTATGCAGCAGATATCACTGAATAATGCACTATATACGGAGACAGCAACCGCCCTATCAAACCATTTGCATAGACCATGCAAAGTCCATTTCCTCTTTTATGAAATTTTATTTATTTTATACTTTTTCTTGACATGTAAATTAGGCCTTTTTGTGCAATGGGGGAGTCACCATTGCTCTTGTTGCACCCAAGCTTCACTACTTCTCTGGCCAGACACTTCCTCTATGATTTGCCACTGCCTGTCCCTGTCAATCAAAACGAGGGGCTGGACACAAAAAGGAGTGGAGTTTGGGTGCACCAAGAGCAACAGTGACTCCCTCATTTCACCAATGGCCTAATTTGCATATTAAGAAAAAGTATCATAACTTGGGAACGGATCCTCAGATCAACAAAAGAAAACCTGCGTTTTAATCAGGTGAATCACAACTATATCAGGTGTGTTGCTTTAAATTGACGAAAGTTTCCAACACAGTACTTTTGTGGACTAACAAACAGAAGGCCGGCAAGCATTGGCCTAGGTGTCGACGAAAAGTCCATCAGCGTGGTCTTCACCAGCAAGAATCTCCCGATAATACAGTGCTACAAACAACGGAGGCACGATTGGGGAGTGAGAACATCTCGAGGTCTGGCAAAAAGTCAAGTCGACTTAAAGGTAAAAATTACTTGCAAGTTGTTAAGTAGCGGGACGCCGCTACCTACCCTGTTTTAGAGGGACGCCGCTACCCTACCCCTGTTTTAGAGGGACGCCGCTGTTTCCAGGTGTGGGTAAAATCGCCATATGAACATTGTTCTTGGTCTCGAAAATCTATTGGAGCCAATTGAATGTTTGTCTGCAGGACTTTCGATAGGATCGATTTTTAGTACCATCGATTTTTTTAGGGGGATCCATACCCCTTCTATGGACATTGGGTCGAATATTTTATCGAATATTGTATCTGGCATTTTATGATCATTTGCGCTGTCTCCAGTTATCAACACTCAATTCTGTTGTTTGGCTGCTACATTATGTATTGTTTATATTCGTATGGTGCTGCTATCTATTATCTATAGAGCCAAGTATTTTATCTACACCTTAGGCTGTTATTCATTTATTGATTTTATTGTGTGCTGACCCAATAGCACAATTAAATAAAATTCTATTTCCTGTGTAATCACATGGTCCCGGATTTCTTTGAGTGCTCTGCCCACATTTATCCATTGAATCACAACTATGTGTCTATACAAACAGATGGATAGGGAGGTCGCTGCTGATGTATGTTTAAAGGGAATCTAACATTAAAAGAGAATTGTGCCGTCTGAATACACAGCCTTACCTGCCGTCTCCGAGTCTCTAGATGGCATCTCTCCATTGATGCCATTCTCTTTGCTTGTAGCATGTGATTCTTGAAGATCCCTCTCCCCATACGCTCTGCCCGTCTCTCTGAAGGGAATGCCATTGGAGCTGTGGACCATTCCATCTCCTGCCCCCCCTTGTTCTTTCATATCTGTTGTGTGAGGGAGAGGAGCGGCCTCACTGAGCTGTCCCGGTGCCCAGTGGGATGATTTGGGCTCATCCTGCCTGTTATCCGTCATACTTCCTCCAGCCAGAAACCTGCAACCAAAATGAAATGATTTATCTTAAAAAAGATATATTTACATTTGAATACCCTTTGCATAAATCTAATGATATAAGTATTTATATGATCATATAATATTCCTTAGAACATGATACGGCCAGGCAAGCTGTGCGAATGGCTACAATATTTCATTAAAGAGCGTTTTCCTCAAGTTGTTTTCTTCATTATATATGTTTCCTGGAAAACTGGGCACCAAGCAGGGAGGGACTGGGAACGTAAAATGGCTCTCGAAAAAATCTAAAAGTGGCCCCATGTTGTAGATGGGTCCAAATTGAGTGGGGCAGCACAAGTAGATAGGGACAACATAAGTGGGCAGGGACAACAGAAGTAGGCAGGGGCAGCAATACCGTAGTGCAGAACAAAATACCGCCCCTGCAGAACCAAATACCACAGTGCAGCAAAAAATACTGTCACCCTTGCCATAGTATTCAACTGTATCACCATCCTGAGGTTAGAGATTTCTCGTTTGCTCACTGTTGGCACTCTTTTCTTGTAGAACTGGGGTCCTGAGATCAAATCTGACAAGACACAACATCTCCATGGAGTTTTTATGCGCTCCAATGTATGTGTGTGCTTCCTCTCACATCCCACACACATACTGAGAGGCTGATTACCTTAATGTAAAACTGGCCACTAACATCTACAGTATATGTACGTCCATCTGAGAAAGGTATATACCATACAGCGGTGAGCCTACAGACGTGGACAAAATTGTTGGTACCCTTTGGTCAATGAAAGAAAAAGTCACAATGGTCACAGAAATAACTTTAATCTGACAAAAGTAATAATAAATTAAAATTCTATAAATGTTAACCAATGAAAGTCAGACATTGTTTTTCAACCATGCTTCAACAGAATTATGTAAAAAAATAAACTCATGAAACAGGCATGGACAAAAATGATGGTACCCCTAACTTAATATTTTGTTGCGCAACCTTTTGAGGCAATCACTGCAATCAAACGCTTCCTGTAACTGTCAATGAGACATCTGCACCTCTCAGCAGGTATTTTGGCCCACTCCTCATGAGCAAACTGCTCCAGTTGTGTCCGGTTTGAAGGGTGCCTTTTCCAGACTGCATGTTTCAGCTCCTTCCAAAGATGCTCAATAGGATTGAGGTCAGGGCTCATAGAAGGCCACTTTAGAATAGTCCAATTTTTTCCTCTTAGCCATTCTTGGGTGTTTTTAGCGGTGTGTTTTGGGTCATTGTCCTGTTGCAAGACCCATGACCTGCGACTGAGACCAAGCTTTCTGACACTGGCTAGTACATTTCTCTCTAGAATTCCTTGATAGTCTTGAGATTTCATTGTACCCTGCACAGATTCAAGACACCCTGTGCCAGACGCAGCAAAGCAGCCCCAGAACATAACAGAGCCTCCTCCATGTTTCACAGTAGGGACAGTGTTCTTTTCTTGATATGCTTCATTTTTTCGTCTGTGAACATACAGCTGATGTGCCTTGGCAAAAACTTCGATTTTTGTCTCATCTGTCCACAGGACATTCTCCCAGAAGCTTTGTGGCTTGTCAACATGTAGTTTGGCATATTCCAGTCTTGCTTTTTTATGATTCGTTTTCAACAATGGTGTCCTCCTTGGTCGTCTCCCATGTAGTCCACTTTGGCTCAAACAACGACGGATGGTGCGATCTGACACTGATGTTCCTTGAGCATGAAGTTCACCTTGAATCTCTTTAGAAGTCTTTCTAGGCTCTTTTGTTACCATTCGGATTATCCGTCTCTTAGATTTGTCATCAATTTTCCTCCTGCGGCCACGTCCAGGGAGGTTGGCTACAGTCCCATGGATCTTAAACTTATGAATAATATGTGCAACTGTACTCACAGGAACATCTAGTTGCTTGGAGATGGTCTTATAGCCTTTACCTTTAACATGCTTGTCTATAATTTTCTTTCTGATCTCTTGAGACAGCTCTTTCCTTTGCTTCCTCTGGTCCATGTCGAGTGTGGTACACACCATATCACCAAACAACACAGTGATTACCTGGAGCCATATATATAGGCCCAATGGCTGATTACAAGGTTGTAGACACCTGTGATGCTAATTAGTGGACACACCTTGAATTAACATGTCCCTTTGGTCACATTATGTTCTGTGTTTTCTAGGGGTACCATCATTTTTGTCCATGCCTGTTTCATGAGTTTATTTTTTTACATAATTCTGTTGAAGCATGGTTGAAAAACAATGTCTGACTTTCATTGGTTAACATTTATAGAATTTTAATTTATTATTACTTTTGTCAGATTAAAGTTATTTCTGTGACCATTGTGACTTTTTCTTTCATTGACCAAAGGGTACCAACAATTTTGTCCACGTCTGTATATGGTGTGCACAGAGGCCATATTACGTCATGATACATAATAGGGCTTTGTGCATGAACCCAGACTGTAAGTAAAGGTACGTATAGCACAGAATATGGTAGACTAATTATCAAATGGTTCCATAAAATATATTATTCTCACTTGGGTTGAGAAACTACAGGTGGAGAGGTGGAAATAAAAAGTTAGCAAAATGGGTGATTTAATCATGAAAATGTGCAGTACTCCAGAAGGACAACTGCAAAGGGTTAATTACTGCTATAAGATTTAATACAATGTTATTGAGTTAAATGTTGTGATTCATTATGTGTATGCACTGCATAGGCAGACTGTTTAGGTTGCCAGGAGATGGACCTGGTCTGCTTCCTGGTTAGTGAATCTAGTCTGAGAAGAGCAAGATTGAAGGTATGTCTATGCTAGCTCCTGCCATCCTGCCATATGTACCTACCTCTAACAATTAGATTTTAGAATGCTTTTAAAAATATCCCATTTTGTGGCTGTATTTTTACTTTTGAGGACTTTGTCCCAGTTAGTTAGGCCTATGGCCTCTCTTAGTTGGCTAAATTTAGCTTTTTTGAAGTTTGGTATTTTTGTTCCTCCCTGAAAAAACACTTTTTTGAATGATAATTGGAAGGTTATTACTTTCATGGTCACTATTTCCCAGGTGTCGCCCAACCTGCACATCTGTTGTTCTGTCAGGCCTATTGGTTAATACTAAGTCCAGTATGGCCGTCCCTCTAGTCGGGTCCTGAACCAGTTGGGAAAAATAATTGTCTTTGGTTATTGCCAAGAACCTTTTTCCTTTATGAGATGTACAAGTTTCCGTTTCCTAGTCTATATCTGGGTAGTTAAATTCCCCCATAATACTACCTCATTAGGATCTGCCGCCTCGTCTATCTCGTTTAGTAGTAGATATTCTGTGGACTCTGGTATATTAGGTGGTTTATAATAAACTCCTATTAGTAATTTATTATTGTTATTGTCTCCATGTATTTCTACCCACAGTGACTCCACATGTTCATGTCCCTCACTTATATCTTCTCGGACTGTTTGCTTTAGACCGGACTTTACATAAAGGCAGACCCCTCCCCCTCTCCGGTTTTGACGATCCTTTCTAAACAGACTGTAACCCTGTACATTAACTGCCCAGTCATAGCTATCATCCAGCCATGTCTCAGTTATTCCCACTATGTCATAGTCCTCCTCACACATCACTAATTCCAGTTCACCAGTTTTATTAGTCAGGCTTCTGGCATTAGTATACATACAATTAAGAGGTTTATGTTCTAGTCCCTCCTTCCATTCCTCCCCCAGTCCCACTACCTTGCCCCCAGTCTCTATCTGCACTATCTTCCCATCCTATAACGTAATTACCCTCCCCCCCAGTCCCTAGTTTAAACACTCCTCTAACCTTCTATCCATCTTCTCCCCCAACACAGCTGCCCCTTTCCCATTGAGGTGCAGCCCATCTCTACGATAGAGCCTGTAGCCGACAGAGAAGTCGGCCCAGTTCTCCAGGAATCCAAGTCCCCCTTCGTACACCAGTTCTTGAGCCACTTGTTAACCTCCCTAATCTCCCGCTGCCTTTCTTGTGTGGCTTTCTTTCTTTGAGGTCCTTGCCTTAAGCTTTGACCTAAATCCCTAAAATCATTTTGTCATTGGTTCCATATGGACCATGACTGCTGGATCTCCCCCCCCCCCCCCCCAGTAATCTGTCAACCCGATCCGCGATGTGTCGAACTCGAGCGCCAGGAGGACAACACACCGTTCGACGATCCCGGTGTCTGTGACAGATCGCCCTATATGTACACCTAATAATTGAGTGTCCCACTACCAGCACATGTCTGGCCTGCTCTGCTCTCCTGGTCCCCTGCCTACTGGAGCTGACATTCCCCTGACTGGCAGAGGAAGTGGCAGTGCTGTCCCTGAACTGACATCCCCCTCATCTGCCAACTTTGCAAACTTGTTGGGGTGTGTCAGATCAGGGCTAGCCTCCCTGGCACTCTTCCCTCCACCCGCTTTCTAACTGTTATCCAGCTAGCTGCCTCACTTTCCTGAGCCTCCTCACTACCACCCTCCCCCACATCTACCCCATAGAGTGCTTGCTCAGTGAGCAGCAAACTCTTTTCCAAATTGTCAATGCTTCACAGTGATGAAACTCGCCCGGTTAGATACTCGATGTGCGATTCCAAACGGGCAATTTGCTCACATTTTGAACAAAGATATGCACCCTCAAATGGCTGTTCCAGGACTGCATACATTAGACAAGATGTGCACTGGACTACTGCGCTGTCAATAATGGAACACATACTAAATGGGGATTACGCAAGAAAAGAGGAAAAATACAATATGGTGCAGTGATAAGAATCTAACTTACTATAGTCCCCTCATAAAGTCCCTGATGCTCAAGTCACATAATCTAAAATCACAAACTTGAAATCAAACACGTGAACGCTCACAAACTCGCGTTGTTTGTGTGCTTGTGTAAGTGCAGGTCTCAAACCAGACTGCTTTTTTTTCCTCTAGATTCTAAATCTATGTCAGAAAGACTTTGCTGCTGTGAGAGGGACTATTGTAAAAGCATTCTACCACACTTTGAGGTGCATTGGCGACCTGTATCTGAATTAATAGCGACGGAGCGAGGCGCAGACATAGTGGAGTGCGTCTTGACTTGGGGGGAAGACCGCAGGCTAGGAAGGGGTTACAGATATGAAGTGTGTTGGGGGTTGGTTCAGGTGAGCGGGGAGGAGTAGCGTTTTCGCGGGCAGTATATAGGTTGGTGGGAGGAGTTTGGTGAAGCAGTTGCCAGAGCAAGCCGGAGTGTTTTCCCGCCCTCCCGCCCTCTTTTTTGTGTAGGGTGGGGTCTGATTGAGGAAGGTGGTGTGGAGGCTTATTGATATGGGATCCTGGGGGAGCAATACAATGGTTTAAGAGATGCAGGACATGTTGGAGCCTGTATCTCATGTGGTTGGTGATTGCCGAGGATGGGGCTCCTGTTTGGGCTAAAAGGCCTACAGGAGAAGATGCATTGATACTTCAAGGATGTTGGTGCCCTTGGGTCGGTGAGTGCGGCCAAGGGTAACCTTGAAGTATAAGGAGAGATGTTTAAGGAAGATACCGCTTGTTTTGGGTTGCCCTCCAGGATCCTTGTTACGGTACAGTGGTTCATAAGGTTGAAGGATGTGTTAAAGTGCCTGTTATTATTATTAATTTGTGTGTATAATAAAGTTGGCCGTAATGGTCATTTTACCAAAGCAAGAAGGTTTCCGTGTGGTTATTGGGAAAAAGAATGGGTTGGTAAGGCTACCGGGAGGATAATTCTTCCATCCTAGTAAGTCATTCTGCACCACTCTGTCTGAGAACTGCAGGAGTTAAGAAAGAAACGCAATGTATGCCTATTCAGAGAGACAGAGAGCAGGAGCACTAAAACTATCAGCATAGATGTTGTCCATACACTGCTATTGGGAGAGAATTGCACTGTACAATACCTTGGAACTGTGCCTTTTTGCTGCCGTGTGTACTACTACTACAGAAAAGAGAAACTTTATTTATTACCACCTGTAGCTTGGTTATTGACTACACCACACATCAGCCAGTCCTTATCATCTACCCTCCAGCCTTGTACCCTGCCAAATCATCTACCATCAGGGGTACCCCAACTACCACCAAGCAGGAGGCCCAACTCCAGGGTGTGTTCCAAGGGAAAAAAGGGTGCACGGCACTTGGGAGCACCAGAGTGGAGATCGCTACTGTGATCTGTGAGTACTACCACAACCCTCAGAGCCATAACTACCACTCCGATCCTTCATGCATTCCCCGGTGGTCTGATGCAAATGCACAGGAATTGTGGTTCAAATTGAGCCAGGATTCTGACATGCATGTTGTGTGCTACATTTATTAAGTGCCTCGTATGACATGGCTTAGCGAAAAAGGGGCGTGGCTGGTCTTAAATGAGTTTTGGCCTAAAGGGGTATTGTTAGGACCTGTACCTACCTAACATTGAACACGTGTAATGCCCTTTACTGATACGCTGGAAAAAAAAGTGTAGAAACTCTAAATTTTGCCAAAATTGTGCCAATTTTTGCCACGTTGTAGATAGATTTTAGGTGCAGACACATTAGTAGATATGCAACAAAATTGTCACAAAATTTTGGTAAACAGTAAGCCAACTCATAGGTGGTATAAACTTAGATTATGTGGGAGTAAAGGGATGGCACTCAAAACATAGGTGATGTATGGAGGATAGGTAGATACAAAGATTATTTATTAAATAATGGCTGGATGTGCCTAAAAAACAATGGCTGGGTATGCCTGAATGAAAATGGTAACATAAAATGTGTCGTCAAATAGATGTAGACAATTACATAAGGCAGATCGCTAGTAAATACATATGCATATATATATGTCTGTAGGTATCAGCACTTGTATACAGTATAAAATTAAAAATAAAAAATTTAAAAGTAACCAACTGGTAAAAATGGTAATTTGATTGTCAATTCATATAAAAAAACCTGTTGGAGAAAAAAATCTATGGGAATTGAATTCCAATGTTCAAGGAGAGGTATTTGACACCTGTTGAAGAAAAGCCTGTGGGGGAAAGTTCAATCCTATGATGCAATACCCATTAGAGGGGATGAATGTATAAATCCTGTAGATACTGGACAATGTCCTGAAATGTCAATTGCATTCAAATCCTGTTGGAGGAAAAAGACATCTGGTGGACTAATAAGGTAAGTGTCTCCTTGTAAGCAGAGTTTCTTTACAGGTCCGATGTCATGAGCTGTATGTGAAAAAAACTACTGCTGTGTAAGCAGGTACGTTACCCTCCTGTTGGTCGCTGATGCGATAGTAAGCGGCTCCTTCCTGCAGAGCGGCGGGCACGTGTCAGTTACCCGCCTGCTGAGTGTTCCGGCCGTGCGGTCTTCACTTCCGGTGACGTCACATCGGTTTGAAGTGGAGTTTCCCGCTCAAGTTGATGTCGGCTTGCCACGTGGGAGTGGGTGGCGGGAAAATGCTGCAGTTTGAACAGGAGGGGAAGAAAAATAGCTCCGGAGCTTTTGTTAAGTTATAGGATCCTTTTTCTTGGTGCTAGCTAGTTTGAATAGGCTGACTCAATATCCCATACGCGTTTCGGAGCGTGCTGCTCCTTCTTCAGTGGAAATGAGTCGCCTATTCCATTTTGAGAATTTATAGGGGTCTAATTGCATCCAATTAGTAGTTGTGGGTGTGGTCAAGGATTTTTTTCTTCTTTTTTGGTATTGGGTAAAGTGTGTCCTGGATCCTTGAGGTAGAATAGGGATAGGTATCGTATCCTCATGGATATATATGCAATATTTGTCACATAATTGTAATGGATGGCGGTAGAGTAGGAGTGCGATGTAATTTGCACTGCTAGAATTAAAATCTCAGGTAAAATAAAAATAAAAATAAAAATATAAAATATAAAATAAAAATGGATAAAAAATAAATAAATATGAAAATGGTAGTCAATATACGTATGGATTAATACGTATGGAAAAAGTACTAGGAGGCATACACATGGTTTAAACATGAGGTAGTGTTTAATTGGATGCATGTATATTGGCGGTGTGTGGACTGATATGGAGTGAAAAGGCGTGTTCAATAGTGTGTATACATATTGTTGCAACAAATGTAATTCAATGTTTGTCAGCCATGTGTCAGATGGTAGTATATCTGATTGTATCCCATTAAGGTGTGGAGGGATAATTGATCGTGGAGAAAAACCAATTAGGAAGAATATCCAAGACCGCTACAATATCCCAACTAATAATTATTTTGAATCACTTACTTCACCTCATTTTTTAGATCAAACCCCGCCCCACCACAGAACAAGGACACGACACCACCCTCGTTCTCCACAAAGACACAAGAGAGCACGAACCCCGATACACAAATACAACCTGAGACACAGGGACAACCCACCCAGATCGCACCGAGAAAGGACACCGAGGAACACTCCCCAATATTCCAGGGAACACCGAGAAGAGACACCAATGAACACCCCCTACCACCAACACCATCACACGAACTATCAGACAACCACAGATCCACTAAGAGAAAACCCACCCAGGTCACGAGACCCCATAGGACAAGAAGGAGTAGACACAAGAAGAAGACAGAACAGACGTTATCGGACCTAGACAACTCTACAGATATTATCGTCAACCTAAGTAATACAAGCCTAAATGAGACACAAAAGAAATTACTCAATAAGGGACTGAAATTCTCACCTACAATTAAAATGGACAAATTTAGCGCCTATATAGGAATAGAAAAATTTGTGAGGAAACTCTGCTTGAAAAAATATTTTATCAAGAACCCAATACCCATAGATAACCACAGACCCTCCATCTATAACCATACAGATCTGAAAATGAAATCAACAAAATACCCAAAACAAGAAATGGGAGACAATATAGCTACATTCCGTAAATGCATTGAATCTGATATTAGAAGAATGAACTTGAATAAAACACACTACAACATAAGCAGAAGAGAGATGCATGCAATCAAACAGATACAATCAACTTTAAATCTAACTATTAGACCAGCCGATAAAGGTGGAGCAATTGTCCTGCAAAATACCGAAGAATATATGTCAGAATGCAGACGACAACTATCAGACTCACAAACATACATCACCCTCAAAAAAGACCCCACTGAGAACTTTCTCAGAGAACTAATGACCCTGTCACAAATTGGTAGAGACAAAGGCATCTTGAACGAACAAGAATACACCTTCATCACCAGTTCACAAAATAGAATCCCTGTATTTTACTGCTTACCAAAAATCCACAAAGATCCAATCCACCCACCAGGCAGACCAATTATTTCAGGAATCGGATCCCTCACCTCTAATCTTTCCCAATATATAGACCGATTACTACAGCCTACAGTCAAACTAATACCATCATACATAAAAGATACCACAGACATTGTAAAGACTATTGAACATATAAAATATGATAAACACTGGCTACTATGTACTATGGATGTCAATTCACTTTACACTATCATCAACCACAAACATGGTACTACTGCCCTGAGAGAACAACTTAATCATTACCAAACCTTACACACTGATCAAATCGATTTCTTAATAGATGGAGTCACATTTATCTTAACTCACAACTACTTCATGTTTGACTCAACTTTCTATCTACAACAGTGCGGGACCGCCATGGGTACCAGGTTCGCCCCCAGTTACGCCAACATCTTTATGGCCCAGTGGGAACACGATTTCATCACCCCACTACTGGGGACGAGCCTGGTACTATGGCGCAGATATATAGACGACATCATCTTCATTTGGAGCGATACGAGGGAAAAATTAGATATATTCCTAGAGAACATCAATACAAACGACAGAAATATAACACTCACAACCAACATAAGCCAAACACAAGTAGAATTCCTTGACTTACTAATCAAAATAACAGACAATAAACTAGAATGCTGCACCTATCAAAAACCAGTGATGAAAAACAATTATATTCTGCACTCTAGTTGCCATCTGCCCAGCTGGTTATTAAATATCCCAACTAGCCAGTTTAGACGCCTAAAAAGAAATTGTACACAGGATAACCAGTTCGAAATCGAAGCAGAAAATCTGAAAAAACAGTTTGCAGCAAAAGATTACCCGACATCAACAATAGATAGATCACTAGAAAAAGTACGACTAATGGACAGAACAAAATTTTTTGTGAATACCAATGTGACTACTACAACCACGACCAAAAATAAAGAGGCCCCCCGAATAATTTTACCATATAACGCACATTACAAAAAGCTTGAAACAAGTATACATAAACACTGGCATCACATCCTAAGTGATAAAATCATAGGCCAATCAATACCAGATAAACCACAGATTACATATACCAGAGCCCCCAACCTCGGTCTGCGCCTGGCACCAACAACCAAAAGAAACAAGAGTGAATCAAACCATAACTGGCTATCATTACATGGCTTCTTTAGGTGCGGCAAATGCATCAATTGCAAAATTACAAATTTTCCGAAAAAGACAACAACAGTCGAATCAACCAATAGCCCATATAAACTTGAGATCCGTGAACATCTTTCCAGTCATTCTAATAATGTAATATACATTCTACAATGCCCATGCCTCAAACAATACATAGGACGTACCAAGAGATTACTTAAAACAAGGATATCCGAACACATATCAAATATTAAAAAAGGTTACGAATTACACTCAGTCTCTAAACATTATAAAGAATACCATAACTGCGATCCGTCTTCACTTATCTACACAGCCATAGAGAGAATCCCACGTCAATGGAGAGGCGGCAACCACATAGCGGCCATGTCCAGGTCAGAATCCAGGAAAATATTCGAATTTGACACAATGATCCCAAGAGGTCTCAATGCTGAGATGGAGATTTTTGGCTTCCTATGAAAGATACACATTATTCCACACCCATCTTCTTGACTCGGGCGGGGCGCCCACCTTGGAAACCGGAGTCGTAGTCAGGCTGTCTACCAGCACTCCGACTCCTCCTCCTGGGTGGACTCCTCCCCCCTATCCACGATCAATTATCCCTCCACACCTTAATGGGATACAATCAGATATACTACCATCTGACACATGGCTGACAAACATTGAATTACATTTGTTGCAACAATATGTATACACACTATTGAACACGCCTTTTCACTCCATATCAGTCCACACACCGCCAATATACATGCATCCAATTAAACACTACCTCATGTTTAAACCATGTGTATGCCTCCTAGTACTTTTTCCATACGTATTAATCCATACGTATATTGACTACCATTTTCATATTTATTTATTTTTTATCCATTTTTATTTTATATTTTATATTTTTATTTTTATTTTACCTGAGATTTTAATTCTAGCAGTGCAAATTACATCGCACTCCTACTCTACCGCCATCCATTACAATTATGTGACAAATATTGCATATATATCCATGAGGATACGATACCTATCCCTATTCTACCTCAAGGATCCAGGACACACTTTACCCAATACCAAAAAAGAAGAAAAAAATCCTTGACCACACCCACAACTACTAATTGGATGCAATTAGACCCCTATAAATTCTCAAAATGGAATAGGCGACTCATTTCCACTGAAGAAGGAGCAGCACGCTCCGAAACGCGTATGGGATATTGAGTCAGCCTATTCAAACTAGCTAGCACCAAGAAAAAGGATCCTATAACTTAACAAAAGCTCCGGAGCTATTTTTCTTCCCCTCCTGTTCAAACTGCAGCATTTTCCCGCCACCCACTCCCACGTGGCAAGCCGACATCAACTTGAGCGGGAAACTCCACTTCAAACCGATGTGACGTCACCGGAAGTGAAGACCGCACGGCCGGAACACTCAGCAGGCGGGTAACTGACACGTGCCCGCCGCTCTGCAGGAAGGAGCCGCTTACTATCGCATCAGCGACCAACAGGAGGGTAACGTACCTGCTTACACAGCAGTAGTTTTTTTCACATACAGCTCATGACATCGGACCTGTAAAGAAACTCTGCTTACAAGGAGACACTTACCTTATTAGTCCACCAGATGTCTTTTTCCTCCAACAGGATTTGAATGCAATTGACATTTCAGGACATTGTCCAGTATCTACAGGATTTATACATTCATCCCCTCTAATGGGTATTGCATCATAGGATTGAACTTTCCCCCACAGGCTTTTCTTCAACAGGTGTCAAATACCTCTCCTTGAACATTGGAATTCAATTCCCATAGATTTTTTTCTCCAACAGGTTTTTTTATATGAATTGACAATCAAATTACCATTTTTACCAGTTGGTTACTTTTAAATTTTTTATTTTTAATTTTATACTGTATACAAGTGCTGATACCTACAGACATATATATATGCATATGTATTTACTAGCGATCTGCCTTATGTAATTGTCTACATCTATTTGACGACACATTTTATGTTACCATTTTCATTCAGGCATACCCAGCCATTGTTTTTTAGGCACATCCAGCCATTATTTAATAAATAATCTTTGTATCTACCTATCCTCCATACATCACCTATGTTTTGAGTGCCATCCCTTTACTCCCACATACTTCTTCTCCATTACAAGCGTTGGGTACGCTTTGTTTGGATTGAGCACCATATTCCGCCCCTTGGAGTTATAGTGAGCCGCCTCTTACCCTTATATTTTACATTTTGATTTTACCCATTGGCAGAGCTCCTATTCTCTTAAGGATGGACATTTGGGATTGTATGGAGAAAAAATCTAAAACAATCGAGACATATACATTTGATCTGACGGATGATCTTATCTCCATAAACTTGACACACAGATCCAACTCCGAGATATTCAGAGACCTAGAGAAACTCCTACACAAACAACTCAGACAAGAATGGGAGATTAAATCACTAAATCAATATTTAGCAAAAGGCCTAATACCAAAAGGACTAATGCTAATGAAAGATCCAGCAGATGATCTATATAGTGATGAATTCAAACAAGAATGGGACAACTTTTTACAAGCACAATCATGTATACTAATACAGTTGATTATTAAAAGACGCTCACAGATCTTAGAGGACACTAGAGAGCAAATCTCTAAACTGAAAGGAATAATAGATAAAATACCAAGAGACGACTCATATAACACATGGCAAGAGAGAATCTGCACAAGTCTAGACAACCTAGAAAGAACAATTATAACTAGAAAAAACAAAAAACTAAAAAATAACACACAACATAATCATGCTTATAACAGACCAAATAACCAGACTAATCATAGCGAAAACATCCCACATGTCCCCACTATTGAAATAGAAGAGCTTTTTGAGAGACAGGGAGAAAAACCAATTAGGAAGAATATCCAAGATCGCTACAATATCCCAACTAATAATTATTTTGAATCACTTACTTCACCTCATTTTTTAGATCAAACCCCGCCCCACCACAGAACAAGGACACGACACCACCCTCGTTCTCCACAAAGACACAAGAGAGCACGAACCCCGATACACAAATACAACCTGAGACACAGGGACAACCCACCCAGATCGCACCGAGAAAGGACACCGAGGAACACTCCCCAATATTCCAGGGAACACCGAGAAGAGACACCAATGAACACCCCCTACCACCAACACCATCACACGAACTATCAGACAACCACAGATCCACTAAGAGAAAACCCACCCAGGTCACGAGACCCCATAGGACAAGAAGGAGTAGACACAAGAAGAAGACAGAACAGACGTTATCGGACCTAGACAACTCTACAGATATTATCGTCAACCTAAGTAATACAAGCCTAAATGAGACACAAAAGAAATTACTCAATAAGGGACTGAAATTCTCACCTACAATTAAAATGGACAAATTTAGCGCCTATATAGGAATAGAAAAATTTGTGAGGAAACTCTGCTTGAAAAAATATTTTATCAAGAACCCAATACCCATAGATAACCACAGACCCTCCATCTATAACCATACAGATCTGAAAATGAAATCAACAAAATACCCAAAACAAGAAATGGGAGACAATATAGCTACATTCCGTAAATGCATTGAATCTGATATTAGAAGAATGAACTTGAATAAAACACACTACAACATAAGCAGAAGAGAGATGCATGCAATCAAACAGATACAATCAACTTTAAATCTAACTATTAGACCAGCCGATAAAGGTGGAGCAATTGTCCTGCAAAATACCGAAGAATATATGTCAGAATGCAGACGACAACTATCAGACTCACAAACATACATCACCCTCAAAAAAGACCCCACTGAGAACTTTCTCAGAGAACTAATGACCCTGTCACAAATTGGTAGAGACAAAGGCATCTTGAACGAACAAGAATACACCTTCATCACCAGTTCACAAAATAGAATCCCTGTATTTTACTGCTTACCAAAAATCCACAAAGATCCAATCCACCCACCAGGCAGACCAATTATTTCAGGAATCGGATCCCTCACCTCTAATCTTTCCCAATATATAGACCGATTACTACAGCCTACAGTCAAACTAATACCATCATACATAAAAGATACCACAGACATTGTAAAGACTATTGAACATATAAAATATGATAAACACTGGCTACTATGTACTATGGATGTCAATTCACTTTACACTATCATCAACCACAAACATGGTACTACTGCCCTGAGAGAACAACTTAATCATTACCAAACCTTACACACTGATCAAATCGATTTCTTAATAGATGGAGTCACATTTATCTTAACTCACAACTACTTCATGTTTGACTCAACTTTCTATCTACAACAGTGCGGGACCGCCATGGGTACCAGGTTCGCCCCCAGTTACGCCAACATCTTTATGGCCCAGTGGGAACACGATTTCATCACCCCACTACTGGGGACGAGCCTGGTACTATGGCGCAGATATATAGACGACATCATCTTCATTTGGAGCGATACGAGGGAAAAATTAGATATATTCCTAGAGAACATCAATACAAACGACAGAAATATAACACTCACAACCAACATAAGCCAAACACAAGTAGAATTCCTTGACTTACTAATCAAAATAACAGACAATAAACTAGAATGCTGCACCTATCAAAAACCAGTGATGAAAAACAATTATATTCTGCACTCTAGTTGCCATCTGCCCAGCTGGTTATTAAATATCCCAACTAGCCAGTTTAGACGCCTAAAAAGAAATTGTACACAGGATAACCAGTTCGAAATCGAAGCAGAAAATCTGAAAAAACAGTTTGCAGCAAAAGATTACCCGACATCAACAATAGATAGATCACTAGAAAAAGTACGACTAATGGACAGAACAAAATTTTTTGTGAATACCAATGTGACTACTACAACCACGACCAAAAATAAAGAGGCCCCCCGAATAATTTTACCATATAACGCACATTACAAAAAGCTTGAAACAAGTATACATAAACACTGGCATCACATCCTAAGTGATAAAATCATAGGCCAATCAATACCAGATAAACCACAGATTACATATACCAGAGCCCCCAACCTCGGTCTGCGCCTGGCACCAACAACCAAAAGAAACAAGAGTGAATCAAACCATAACTGGCTATCATTACATGGCTTCTTTAGGTGCGGCAAATGCATCAATTGCAAAATTACAAATTTTCCGAAAAAGACAACAACAGTCGAATCAACCAATAGCCCATATAAACTTGAGATCCGTGAACATCTTTCCAGTCATTCTAATAATGTAATATACATTCTACAATGCCCATGCCTCAAACAATACATAGGACGTACCAAGAGATTACTTAAAACAAGGATATCCGAACACATATCAAATATTAAAAAAGGTTACGAATTACACTCAGTCTCTAAACATTATAAAGAATACCATAACTGCGATCCGTCTTCACTTATCTACACAGCCATAGAGAGAATCCCACGTCAATGGAGAGGCGGCAACCACATAGCGGCCATGTCCAGGTCAGAATCCAGGAAAATATTCGAATTTGACACAATGATCCCAAGAGGTCTCAATGCTGAGATGGAGATTTTTGGCTTCCTATGAAAGATACACATTATTCCACACCCATCTTCTTGACTCGGGCGGGGCGCCCACCTTGGAAACCGGAGTCGTAGTCAGGCTGTCTACCAGCACTCCGACTCCTCCTCCTGGGTGGACTCCTCCCCCCTATCCACGATCAATTATCCCTCCACACCTTAATGGGATACAATCAGATATACTACCATCTGACACATGGCTGACAAACATTGAATTACATTTGTTGCAACAATATGTATACACACTATTGAACACGCCTTTTCACTCCATATCAGTCCACACACCGCCAATATACATGCATCCAATTAAACACTACCTCATGTTTAAACCATGTGTATGCCTCCTAGTACTTTTTCCATACGTATTAATCCATACGTATATTGACTACCATTTTCATATTTATTTATTTTTTATCCATTTTTATTTTATATTTTATATTTTTATTTTTATTTTACCTGAGATTTTAATTCTAGCAGTGCAAATTACATCGCACTCCTACTCTACCGCCATCCATTACAATTATGTGACAAATATTGCATATATATCCATGAGGATACGATACCTATCCCTATTCTACCTCAAGGATCCAGGACACACTTTACCCAATACCAAAAAGAAGAAAAAAATCCTTGACCACACCCACAACTACTAATTGGATGCAATTAGACCCCTATAAATTCTCAAAATGGAATAGGCGACTCATTTCCACTGAAGAAGGAGCAGCACGCTCCGAAACGCGTATGGGATATTGAGTCAGCCTATTCAAACTAGCTAGCACCAAGAAAAAGGATCCTATAACTTAACAAAAGCTCCGGAGCTATTTTTCTTCCCCTCCTGTTCAAACTGCAGCATTTTCCCGCCACCCACTCCCACGTGGCAAGCCGACATCAACTTGAGCGGGAAACTCCACTTCAAACCGATGTGACGTCACCGGAAGTGAAGACCGCACGGCCGGAACACTCAGCAGGCGGGTAACTGACACGTGCCCGCCGCTCTGCAGGAAGGAGCCGCTTACTATCGCATCAGCGACCAACAGGAGGGTAACGTACCTGCTTACACAGCAGTAGTTTTTTTCACATACAGCTCATGACATCGGACCTGTAAAGAAACTCTGCTTACAAGGAGACACTTACCTTATTAGTCCACCAGATGTCTTTTTCCTCCAACAGGATTTGAATGCAATTGACATTTCAGGACATTGTCCAGTATCTACAGGATTTATACATTCATCCCCTCTAATGGGTATTGCATCATAGGATTGAACTTTCCCCCACAGGCTTTTCTTCAACAGGTGTCAAATACCTCTCCTTGAACATTGGAATTCAATTCCCATAGATTTTTTTCTCCAACAGGTTTTTTTTATATGAATTGACAATCAAATTACCATTTTTACCAGTTGGTTACTTTTAAATTTTTTATTTTTAATTTTATACTGTATACAAGTGCTGATACCTACAGACATATATATATGCATATGTATTTACTAGCGATCTGCCTTATGTAATTGTCTACATCTATTTGACGACACATTTTATGTTACCATTTTCATTCAGGCATACCCAGCCATTGTTTTTTAGGCACATCCAGCCATTATTTAATAAATAATCTTTGTATCTACCTATCCTCCATACATCACCTATGTTTTGAGTGCCATCCCTTTACTCCCACATACTTCTTCTCCATTACAAGCGTTGGGTACGCTTTGTTTGGATTGAGCACCATATTCCGCCCCTTGGAGTTATAGTGAGCCGCCTCTTACCCTTATAAACTTAGATTAGTCTAGTCTGAAGGCCCTATTAGACCAAGCAATATTCTGGCCAATTATCAGAAACAAGCATTGATATGAACAATAATTGGCCTGTGTAAACCTGCTGCCGATCAGCCGATGAACGAATAAACGCTTATTTGTCGGCTAATTGGAATCATTCATCAGGGTGCAAGATGCCTGATTATTGGCAGCACATCTGGCTGTGTAATCAAGGATATACTGCGGTAATCAATATAACTTAATATGGGAGGGATGACTGTGGTAGCGATCATTCCTCCAACATTCACTTTGCATTGACCTGTGTATTAGACCAGTGTAAATGACTACAGCGACCCAGAGGGGAGTGCTGTGAGGAAGATGAGTGTGGTAGGGGCTATGATGGTGGTAGTACTACTCACCGTTCATGATGACAGTCCTCACCCTGGCTGTCCCTGGGTTGTGCAGTGAATTGAGGGCACACCCCTTCTTCCCCTGGGGCACACTCTGGACTTTTTGAATCTCCTGCCTGGTGTTAGGTGGAGCGCCCTTAATGTTAGGTGGCTGGCAGGGTGCAGCGCAGGAGTACAGGTGTAGGGTCTAGCGGATGATGGAGGCAATAACTAGACTCAGTATAATTTGAATATATAAAGTCTCTCTTTACTGAGTGGATGATGAGAGTTGCAGTACAGATAGCAGTAATTGGCACAGTCCTTAGGTATATCACAAAGTTTACTTTTCCCAATGGCTATGTATAGGCAGCAGCAATGTTGGTAGTAATCCTCCCCGAGTCGCGCTCTAAATAACCTTAGAAAATAACTTTCCTAAATAACCGCAAGTGTGCAATTCTATTATCATTAACTTCTTCGGAGTGCAGATGTCACGGACGGTGTACAGGAAACAAGGCAAAGCAACATGTATAAACGACTCGCTGGATCCAAAAACTAAGGAACCAAGGGAGACCCCTGCAGAAGACCTGGCACTTTCCCTGGCTGCTCAGCCTATGCAAAGATCCGAATGGTGGAGGTTTGCATATCCACGAACCTTGACTATAAAGCCCTGAGCACCCTACAATAGTGAGGGGACACGACCACCGGCTCCCTACACAAGATACGGAGGGAGTCAGGGTCACCTGGGATCCAGCAAACAGAAAATAACAGATAAAGGTACAACACTTAGCTTTGAAGCAAACAGGAGGACAGAGTCAGCGTGCACACACACTCCAGGAAGTAGTATAAGCCGCCCAGAAAAGCCTTCTGGGGAAGAATTTAAAGGGAAGCAATTAGTCCAACACATGACAGCTTGAGAGAGGCTAACGAGAGGAGGAGCTGAATACCACAACACAGAAACTCAAGGAGGAGGTTCTGAAAGGCCTCTGTCAGAGCTTCTCAGCTGTCTGGTTGTGACAGCAGATCCTATATCCAGATGGCCAGTTGATCTCAAAGGGTGGCAGGTGCTGGAGGCAATTAACCCTTTTCAGAACCAGTAAAATCTTAATGTCATAAACGAGCAGTACCTTACTGACTCCAGTGCACGGCCACAACCTTCTGTGGATGTCTGTTCTTTTTATCTCAGTGGTTTTCTCTCAGTTAAGTAGTTCTCTGGCAGCTCTTCAATCTCAGGAGTGGTGTCTCTCCCTCTACTTGGCAGGTCCTTACACATGTAGGTCTTGTCTCTAGTTCTGCTCAGCTAAGACTCTCCAACTAGGGGGCAGGCTCAGACCATCCCTCTGGCAACCTAACCCAGTCTGCCAGTTAGTTAACCATTTGTTGCCCATACATTGCCAGGGGGTGTATATAGTGCATAAAGAAAAGTGCTGTAACAACAAATCACAACTCTTGGTACACCATTAACTCTTTGGCATGAAATTAACCCTTTCTGTAGTGTACCTCTGGGTCAGTACATGAGTGCCGATGGATGCGTTTATCACCCATCGGCGCTCATCCTGCCCAAATTTCGGGCAGTCTAATAGGGCCCTAAGTTTAGCCTGTCTAAATCTCAGACAGTATTAGTAAATTTGCCCCAGTATTTGCTGGCAAAACTGTTTACATCAGGTTACCACCTACTCACACATTTATCAGACATAGACTGATAGTCTTGTATGCAGTATATTGATTTCCAAGGAAAATATACAAAATGTTGGCATTTACCTTGGAAAAAGACTGGATCTGCACAAAGCAACTGTGAAAAGTCTTGGTAAACAGAAGTGTAACTGTGATCTACAACAGATCACCATTGTGCGTTCATATTCACATGAATCTCGCCAATTGCTTCTTACAGGGTTTTAACAAATGCTCTTTTTCTTGTCTGAAAAGCAAATTGCAATGAGAAAAGAAATTGTGGCCAAGTGAAAGAGACGCATTGTGTAACGATAAAGGGAAAGGCCAGACGCCGCTACTCTATCTGAAGTCAATGAATAAACTGATGCCTATCATCTTTCCTGGGTGCCGCCCTCCATTCAGTGAGCTGATCAAATATTAATTTCCTTTTTTACACAATGCTTAACATACATCGACTGGCCATTAAATTGTAAGAGGAAGCAATTTATGCCGCCACGCACAATACAAGTAAAGTATAGTGAAGAAGGCGCTGGCTATAAGGAGCCTAGGGGATGAATAGAAGATAATAGACTATAATGGAGCTGCCCATAGCAACCAATCAGACCTCCTCTCTCATTTCTTAAGCTGCTCTGGAGAGATGAAAATTGAGCTTTGATTGGTTGCTATGGGCAACAAAGACAGACTTACTGTTAGCTTTGATAAATGAGTCCTCATGTCTCTGGGATAGACATAAGCCATCCGATTAGTAGGAATCGAATTCGTTCATAAACCAGCACAGTTTGTAACTGTGCATGCGCCGCTACACTTTTGACTTTGATTGGTTGCTATGGGCAACAAAGGCAGTCTGACTGTTAGCCCAACGGGGATCATTTATCAAAAGTCGTGCAAAGGAAAAATGGCTTAGTTGCCTATAGCAATCATATACTTATATGATCTTATGAGTGCAGGACAATAATCCAGCGGGCAGACCAACGTGCACAGCATCATTGCAATCTATGATGCTGTGTACTCCCGTGTGCACGATCAATGCCGCTCCGGGACATATGGCCCGCTCACGGACCGTATATCTCAGAGGGCATACGATCATGTGCAAGAGGCCTTAATGGGACTGGCGGGCATTCAAGCAGCTTCTGCCAATGCTGGATCATGAGGACTCCTGCAGCCTACTCCCTGCCAGAACAGCCTGCCAGAGCTCTCAAACTCTAGTGTGAAACTAACCTAAGCCTGTTTTCCTCTACACCACTTTTGATAAGTCTGCTCCAATGTTCTTATTGACATGGAGAGAGAATTTAGAGGCATATTAATGGAGTATTTGATTTTGCCAAATAAAGAATATTCTTATAATGCATCAGTTTTTCACCATTTTCATGATTTCTGCTTCCAGCCATTCAATGGAAGACTTTTGGAAGTAACGGCTTAAAGGATGTCTCACTGCAACAAATGGCATTTCTCATGTAGGCAAAGTTAATACAAGGCACTTACTAATGTATTGTATTGTAATTGTCCATATTGCTTCCTTTGCTGGTCTGATTTTTTCCATCACATTATACACTGCTCATATCCAGTGGTTACAACTACCCTGCAATCCAGCAGCAGTGGTCATGCTTGCACTCCTGCTTTTCCTATAGTTAGAAGTGTATAATGTGATGGAGAAATGAATCAAGCCAGCAAAGGAGGCAATATGGACAATCACAATACATTAGTAAGTGCCTTGCATTAACTTTATCTACATGATAGATTCTGCTTGCTGAAGTGAGACAACCCCTTTAAGGGACCTAGTGAGTGACTGCATGCAGAGATCTTGAAAACAGCCAGGAATGGATACAAAAAGTATATTGAAAAATTGCAAAAGCTGTACTATAATATCGCATTAGCCGAGTTCAGACTTGGTATTTTAGTGAGTAAAAACCACAGAAAAAACCTGTTTAGTAGAAGACGAAAAGAAAAGAATTAAGATTATAGGGGTTGTCCGGTTTCAGGAGGAAACGGGACAACCTTTCAGATCCGCCTGTAATAAAGAACTGGTAATTACCTCACAGATCCCGCATCACCACATTGGTTCTCCCGGCCAGGCTCCATTTATCCAGCCGCAGTAGTGACGTCATGTTGACAATACGTCACTGCTGCAGCCAGTCACTGGCCTCTGCAGTGCACCTGACGAGGCCAGTGATTGGGTGCACCCATTATGTGTTGTAGAGGTGACATCACCGCTGCAGCCTGATAGATAAAGCATGACCAGGTGAACTAGAGGAATGGGCTGTGAGGTAAGTACTTACCATTTCATTATTGCAGGATGATCCTGAGGGTTATCCGATTTCCTTCTGAAACTCCGTTAAGTAGCCTGGGACAAAGCGAGGTCAAATACCCTGTCAGAGAGCCAATGGTCCCAGCTAACTTTGTTGATTTACCTGTAACTTCTGCAGACTGGGGGACCAGCGGAGCACCAGAGGATTTACCAGTTGATAGTGTTTTTTATTGCATTTAATAATTCTGCCATTAGTTATATTTTTTTCAGTTCCCAGAAAACCCCCTATACGTAATGGGATTTTGTAGGCATGAATACTCTTCTTATGAATTATCTTCTTGGCCTCTAATACACACCTCTATCTCATTTCAGAAGATCGCCTCTTCAACAAGAACTGAGAATTGTTATACTATAACATACTCTCTGAATAATGATTGTTTAAAGATTTTAGGGGTGCCATTGAATATAAAGTTTCCTCCTTTTAAATTTACTCCTTAGGAGGCAATGCCGACTGTCTAAATGTCTGGAAAAGCCTTTCTCCCAGCCAAACGAAATAAAATGCTAGTTTATAAAACTCTTATATTATTACATACTTTGGAACATTGTAGATTTCCCCCGGTGTACTTAATTACAGTATATAAGCCTTGGGCACTCGGTGTCCAGACAGGTCCAGGTCACTAGCTATCAGCAGTGTCTTCTACCTCAAGGCCTGGTGCTACAGTTGAATGACTCTAAAGAAATCAGGTCAATTTTTACATCTTGTTAATCACTGCTGCTGACTACTGGCTTCTGCTGAACATATGACACCTGCAGGAATGAAATCGCCAAGCTGATATGCTAGGCTGCACATGGATAGATGCATTCCCACTGTTCAGCCAATGCCACCACTTGGATTTTTACACTTCTTTAAAGCAAATACCAGCTTGCTCTTTATATCAGTAAATGCTCATTTGGAGGAAATTATGGAAATTTCATCCCCGGGTTTTATATGGCAAGGCTCCCTTATCGCCCAAGATAGCATTCTAATAATATAGCAGGCATGCCCATAATATTATGCAGTTATGATAGCCTCACACCGGATCATAACGTTAAAAATGGGATATACTATATACTGTTTTTACATGATGCGAATAAAACATGCAGCATATTGGAAAATATCTGTCTAGTGTATGGTGTGCTTACACTATTATGGGTAATATCTATTACTACACTATATTATTCCACTGTAATACTACCATTAGGATCAATTAGGACCAGAAACTGTATAGTGTTTTGATCATAAGGAAAGCAATTTAAAGGAAAAATGCAGTACCCCAGACGTGGAGTTATCTACAATATTTTATATTGTACATAGTTGTGTATTGGTATTATCATGTATTTTAAATGGGTTGTCTGCTTTATTCATCTTGATGACCTATCCTCAGGATCAGCGGGGTCCGACTCCCAGCACCCTCGCCGATCAGCTATTTGAAGAGAAGTCCGCACTCGTGCAAGCGCGGCCTTTCCTTCATGGTTTACCTGCTCGTGGTCGACATCAGAGCGACAAGCAGGTGTAATTATACCTAAGCCGTCCGATTTACTTTTATGGGATGGCTCCTTCCATTCAATAGGAAGGAGCCATCGTATAGAAGTAAATGGGACGGCTTAGGTGTAATAACACTGCTCATCGCTGCAGTTGCGATGGTAAGCAGGTAAACAACCTTCTCTTCAAACAGCTGATCCGACTCCCGGCACCCCCGCCGATCTGATATGGATGTTAAATGAAGCAAACAACCCCTTTAATATTTTGGCCGTGTGTTCCAGCTAAAAAGATATGGTTGGCAGGGCTAACCACTCTGCTCCCCTCCTCCTGGTAGGAGAGGGCTTGTCCTGCTTTCTGCCAGGAGCTCTGACATGTCCTTTGTCTCCCCTCACTCTCTGAACAGGAACTCCCCCTCCTAGCAGGAAGCAGGACCAGACCACTCCTAACAAGAGGGGAGGAAAAGGGTGGTTAGCCCTGCCAACCATACCGAACCTAGCTGGAATACATGGCCAAAACATTAAAATATGTAACAATAACAATACACAATTATGTACAATATTATAAAACATTGCAGATACCACCAGGTCTGGGGTACTGCCAAAAAGCCTTTGAAAGGATTTTATTATTTACTAGAGGATTTAACCTCAGGCGAGTTCAGAAAATATAACTTTCTTTATAGAAGCCTAACACTCATGTATTGTGGACGATATCGAAATGTGTTATCTGTTCACTCTAAACCTTGAGCATATACTGTACCATAGAGACAGCCCAAATTGCCCTGAGGAGAGAAGGTCCATCACAGGTTGGTCCCATTCAATAGTATAAACTTGTGCAATGGTTCATACCATGCAGTCTCTACAACCATAGTAAATAAGGGTATAGCTAAGTAATCAAACCAAAGATCATGGAACAGTGATGGGGACAGACAAGCACCAATTCCTCCTGCCCTTGGTAGTTAGGGTTGTGAAAGAGTCAACCAGTATCACAAGGTGGCCTCATGTTAATCGCATGTTCAACTTGGTTGCATTTTTGCATGAGCAGACTGGCCACAGACCCTACAGAGCAATTTCCGAGGGGGTGACCCAGGCCCTCCTCATGGTTGCATGAGGTTCCCAAGATGTCTTCCTCAGAATGGTGATACAGTTGAATACTTTGGCGAGGGCGGCAGTGTTTTGTGCTGCACAGTGTTATTTGGTTCTGCTGAAGCATTGTTGTGTTGCACTGCGGTAGTTGGTTTTGGCAATTGGTACTGCAGGCGCCACCTTCTTCTGTTGTCCCTACCTACTTCTGTTAGCTCTGCCTACAGTTATGATTCTACGCTGAAACACAGCCTTTATGCAAACTTACTTTGAACACTCAGGTACACTTTATTAATGTCATAGTTATCCCTAGTAGACTTAAAATAGAAGACTAATCTGTATTTTTTTCAGATGAGCAATCATATTATTTCAATCATTTTGACAATCTACAATATATGTAATATAATGTTCAGATTAGAGGAAGACATTTCCTACGTAATAGATATAATAGGTATCAACAGATCCAAAAACAGATATCTTGGTTGAAAAAACTGTTTTTCAATATAATCCATATTTTCAAAGAAAAAACAAAAAAAACAAAAGGCTGATAATTAAAAGATAAAATAAATATACAACAGCAGGTAACACCAGAAGATAACCGAGCATCAGCAATTCTATCCAAATTCTTATGTCCCATATAACACAGTATGGAAAATCACAAGGTTTCAGATTCACAGTAGTGTTGATCGAGCACCAAAGTGCTCGGGTGCTTGAGTAGAACACCTCGGAATGCTCCGGTGCTCTACCGAGCACCCAAGCACATTGGAAGTCAATGGGAGAACCAAAGCATTAAACCAGGCACCCCCTGCTCTGAAGAAGGGAGGGTGTCTGGTTCACATGAAAAGGTCAGAAATTGATGGAAACACCACTGAAATGGTTCGGGAACAGCATGGGAAGGATGTATGGATGCATCTTGGACTCCCAGGTCGCTGCTGGCAACGATGTTGTCCGAGTAGTACGCCAATTTTACAGACTGAAAATAATACGCACAAAACCGAACATAAAATCGATTTTAGAGGAAAAATTGTTACTAAACATTCTTTCCTCTTTATTTACTTATAAAGTGCAAGTGCTGCCAAAAATTACAAGGAAGAAGCACTCTGATACAACCTGTATATCACATAAAGGAGGGCCTCTTTCACATTGTGGTACAATACTCCTATACTCATAGAGCCTATGCACTAATTGAAAGGACTTCCAAAAATTACAAGGAACCGGCACTCCAATATACCCTGTATTACACATAAAGGAGGGCATCATACACACCCTTGAAAAATTATGATTGCTGGCCTGCTGGTGACCCTCAAAAACATTAGGAGCAAGGGCCTGCTGGTGACCCTCTAAAACATTAGGGGCAAGGGCCTGCTGCTGATCTTACCATCTAAAACATTAGGGGTGAGGGTCTGCTGCTGAGCTGACAATCTAAAACATTAGGGGCGAGTGCCTGTTGCTGATCTGACCATCGAAAGGGGTCTGCTGCTGATCTGACCATCGAAAAAATTATGGTTGCGGGCCTGCTGCTGATCTGACTATCGAAAAAATTATGGTTGCGGGCCTGCTGCTGAGCTGACCATGGAAAAAATTTATGGTTGCGGGCCTGCTGCTGAGCTGACCATGGAAAAAATTATGGTTGAGGGTCTGCTGGTGAGCTGACTCTCTAAAACATTAGGGGCGAGTGCCTGCTTATCTGACCATATAGCTACAAGCTAATATCCTCTGTTGTCCTAGATATTAAAATATAACTTAATAAATTGGTTAAAATGGTATGAACAAACCTATTAAACTATTACAATACTATAAGTGAGGAATATTTATGAGGGTTAAAACTAGCTGATCCTCATTATCGATGCCATGTATCTGCGTGATTATACACTGTTGTTTGTAGAAGGTGGCTGGGAGTGCACTTTCCCACACCACCACTCTCTAAGTCTGCCCCCCCCCCCCAACATGTTTCACCAGTGATCTGGCTTCATCAGGGGTTTGGGCAGCCACAACGTTCACCCAGTGTGCCGTCAGGAAAATGTAGCGTCCCTGGCCACAAGTACTTGTCCATGTGTCAGTCATTAAGTGGACCTTCCCAATAACTGAATTGGTCAAGGCACGGGTGATGTTACGGGACACATGCTGGTGTAAGTCGGGGACGGTACACCGGGAAAAATAGTGGCAGCTGGGGACTGAGTAAAGGACCGCTGCCGCCAACAGGCTGCAGAAAGTCTCAGTGTCCACAAGCCTAAATGGCAACATTTCCAGTGCCAGTAATTTGGAAAGGTGCGCATTTAGTGCTATGGCCTGTGGGTGGGTGGCTGGGTATTTGCGCTTTCGTTCTAAGGCCTGGGGTATGGACATCTGTACGCTGTGCTGGGACACAGAAGTGGAAGTGCTAGCTGATGGTGCTTGCGAAGGTCCAGATGCAGGGCGAGAGGCATCCGGGCCTGCGTCTTGGACAAGGGATCGGCCAGCACATAACACAGGGGAAGAGGAGGCAGTGGTGTGACCCGCAGACACCGATTGTGGACCCAGGTATTCGGCCCACTCATTAGGGTGCTTTGATGTCATGTGGCGGATCATGCTGGTGGTGGTGAGGTTGCTAGTGTTCACTCCCCTGCTCATTTTGGTACGGCACAGGTTGCAAATGACAATTCTTTTATCGTCCACACTTTCCTCAAAAAAGCGCCAGACTGCAGAACACCTTACCCTTGGCAAGGGAGATTGCCGCAAGGAGGTGCTCCGGGGAACAGTTGCAGGCCTGTTTGGTGTGGCCCACCTTCTACCTTTTGCCACCCCACTGCCTATTCCAGCCTGTTTCGGTGCTGCGGATCCCTCCTCCTTTGTACTGCTGTCCTTGTTAGGCTTGGCACCTTCCAAGGTCGGGTCAGTGATTTCATCGTCCACCACCTCCTCTTCCACTTCCTCATTCTGGTCATCCTCCTGACTTGTTGACCTAACAATAACCTCAGTTATTGACAACTGTGTCTCATTCTCATCATGAATCCCTTGAGACACTAATTGGGGTTGACTATTGGGCAACTGTGTCTCATCATCATCATCCACCTTGTGAAACACTAATTGCCGTTCCCCACCGTCATCTTCTTGTGACTGTGGATGCTCAAGAATTTGGGCATCGGTGCACACAATCTCCTCATGTCCTTCTTCAAGCGGGCTTTACGAGAGGCCCAAATCAAGGAATGGCGATGAAAAGAGCTCCTCGGAATATCCAAGTGTGGGATCACTTGTTTGGCAAGACTCTCCATGGTGGAAGGAAGGAGGATCAGGGTGAGGGTTCTGTTGACCAGACTCTTGGCTACTGAGACTGGACTTTGTGGAAGACAGGGTGGTGCTTAACCGACTGGAAGCATTATCGGCTGCAATCCAACCGACCACTTGGTCACACTGGTCTGACTTCGAGAATGGTGTCCTGCGCCGCCCTGCAAACTGGGACATGAAGCTAGGAATCGTGGATGAGTGTGTTTCTTGTGCTCTGGCAGCAGGCACAGTTTCCCCGCGCCCAGGGCCATGGCCTCTGCGTACACCATCAACAGCATGGCCACTTCCTCGTCCTTTACTGCTCGCCTTTTGCATATTAAATGGTATATATGCTTGCAAGTATGTCACACGAACACTAGCACAGGTTTTGTAAGTGTATGCGCAAATAAATTAGACTGAATGTCACTGATATTTAGGATGTGCAAACGTTAAAAAGGAGATGTAGCAGAGGTAATGTCACTGTGCACAGCGGAAACCGTCTACGGAAAAAGTACACTGGATGTCACAGATATTTTTATGCTGCGCACACGTTACACAGGAGATGTAGCGCAGATAATGTCGCTGTCTGCAGCGGCCAAACAATTGCAAGCTATTTAGCGCAGGTTGCGCTAAAAATATATATTTCTGGAAGATACAACAATAGTCCTTAAAAGGACTTTTGGGTCTCTAACATCTACCCTGCCTAACAATTTTTTTTTATTCAATTCCCTACACTATCTGTCCCTTCTACAGCACAGCTCCCCTTGACTAAGACTTTATAGCTGCTTTATATTCCTGCCAATCACTGTAATGCCAGTAATCAACATGGCTACGGAATTACAGTGAGTGGCAGTACTTACCTGCACGTTTATTGGCTGCATAGCAGTGAACAAACGTGCGGGGAGTAGACTCGAGCATCGCGCTCGAGCACACGCGGAATTCGCGATGTGCCGAGCATCGCGATGCTCGAGCCGAACTGGTGTTCGGCCGAGCATGCTCGATCAACACTAATTCACAGTACCCGGGAAGAGGCGATTCTCATCACTGCTTTACTAGCCAGCAATTAAATAGCTAGGGCTTAGTAAAGTGACTGCAATGCAGTATTTTAGCTCACTGGCCTCTGCAGTGAGACCTCTCGCTTGGTGAATGCTGAAATTAAAAATCATTATAGGGCACTATTAATACATTTTGGTAATCTACTCACCCAGGGCAAACAACTTGCATATATTACTCTTAAAATTAATGGGTTCTCTGTCCAGAAACAGTACACTCAGCAGCTGGGTGACTGAGCTAGGAGCAGAATACCTGCAGTCAAGCACCAAGTGTAACCTGAGTCTGATAGGTCATGAAATACAGCATGGGGCAGGAGGTTAGGATATAATGAGCTTAAGCAGTATACAAACACTATATACTATCCTACATACTGCTATATGTGCACCCAGACCCGGCTACATCATTATGCATTATAATTAGGGATGAGCGAACTCGAACTGTATAGTTCGGGTTCGTACCGAATTTTGGGGTGTCCGTGACACGGACCCGAACCCGGACATTTTCGTAAAAGTCCGGGTTCGGGTTCGGTGTTCGTCGCTTTCTTCGCGCTTTTGTGACGCTTTCTTGGCGCTTTTTGAAAGGCTGCAAAGCAGCCAATCAACAAGCGTCATACTACTTGCCCCAAGAGGCCATCACAGCCATGCCTACTATTGGCATGGCTGTGATTGGCCAGAGCACCATGTGACCCAGCCTCTATTTAAGCTGGAGTCACATAGCGCCGCCCGTCACTCTGCTCTGATTAGCGTAGGGAGAGGTTGCGGCTGCGACAGTAGGGCGAGATTAGGCAGATTAACTCCTCCAAAGGACTTGATTAACTGATCGATCTGCAGCTGTGGATCATTGAGCTGCTGATCCTCAATTGCTCACTGTTTTTAGGCTGCACAGACCGTTTGTCAGTCTCATTTTTCTGGGGTGATCGGCGGCCATTTTGTGTCTTGTGGTGCGCCAGCACAAGCTGCGACCAAGTGCATTTAACCCTCAATGGTGTGGTTGTTTTTTGGCTAAAGCCTACATCAGGGTGAAGCTGTCACACCAAGTGCATTTAACCAGCAATAGTCTGTTCATTTTTTGGCCATATACAAAATCAGGGGCAAGCTGCGCCTGTCACCAAGTGCATTTAACCCTCAATGGTGTGGTTGTTTTTTGGCTAAAGCCTACATCAGGGTGAAGCTGTCACACCAAGTGCATTTAACCAGCAATAGTCTGTTCATTTTTTGGCCATATACAAAATCAGGGGCAAGCTGCGCCTGTCACCAAGTGCATTTAACCCTCAATGGTGTGGTTGTTTTTTGGCTAAAGCCTACATCAGGGTGAAGCTGTCACACCAAGTGCATTTAACCAGCAATAGTCTGTTCATTTTTTGGCCATATACAAAATCAGGGGCAAGCTGCGCCTGTCACCAAGTGCATTTAACCCTCAATGGTGTGGTTGTTTTTTGGCTAAAGCCTACATCAGGGTGAAGCTGTCACACCAAGTGCATTTAACCAGCAATAGTCTGTTCATTTTTTGGCCATATACAAAATCAGGGGCAAGCTGCGCCTGTCACCAAGTGCATTTAACCCTCAATGGTGTGGTTGTTTTTTGGCTAAAGCCTACATCAGGGTGAAGCTGTCACACCAAGTGCATTTAACCAGCAATAGTCTGTTCATTTTTTGGCCATATCCCAGTCTAATTCTGTCACTAAATCCATACCGGTCACCCAGCGCCTAAATACTAGGCCTCAAATTTATATCCAGCTAAATCTGTCCCTAGTGCTGTAGCTGGGCGAGTTATTTAGTGTCCGTTCAAGCACATTTCTTGTTCTGGGTTGAAATACAATTCCCAATTTAGCAATTTCATAATTTAGTGGTTCCTGCTATATCAGAGCTATTTGAAATCTATCCCAAAAAGGGTATATAATATTGAAGGTGCACATTGGGTCATTCAGAATAACTTCACACACACCCGCTACTGTGTATTTCCAAGTCTAATTCTGTCACTAAACCCATACCTGTCACCCAGCGCCTAAATACTAGGCCTCAAATTTAAATCCCTCTAAATCTCTCGTTACCCACCGCTGTACTGTTGTTGCTGGGCAAGATATTTAGTGTCCGTCAAAGCACATTTTTTGTTCTGGGTTGAAGTACAATTCCCAATTTAGCAATTTCATAATTTAGTGGTTTCTGCTATATCAGAGCTATTTGAAATCTATCCCTAAAAGGGTATATAATATTGAAGGTGCACATAGGGTCATTCAGAATAACTTCACACACACCCGCTACTGTGTATTTCCAAGTCTAATTCTGTCACTAAATCCATACCGGTGACCCAGCGCCTAAATACTAGGCCTCAAATTTAATTCCCTCTAAATCTCTCGTTACCCACCGGTGTACTGTTGTTGCTGGGCAAGATATTTAGTGTCCGTCAAAGCACATTTTTTGTTCTGGGTTGAAGTACAATTCCAAATTTAGCAATTTCATAATTTAGTGGTTTCTGCTATATCAGAGCTATTTGAAATCTATCCCTAAAAGGGTATATAATATTGAAGGTGCACATAGGGTCATTCAGAATAACTTCACACACACCCGCTACTGTGTATTTCCAAGTCTAATTCTGTCACTAAACCCATACCTGTCACCCAGCGCCTAAATACTAGGCCTCAAATTTAAATCCCTCTAAATCTCTCGTTACCGTTGTCCTGTTGTAGCTGGGAAAGTTATTCAGTGCCCGTCAAAGCACATTTTTTGTTCTGGGTTGAAGTACAATTCCCAATTTAGCAATTTCATAATTTAGTGGTTTCTGCTATATCAGAGCTATTTGAAATCTATCCCTAAAAGGGTATATAATATTGAAGGTGCACATAGGGTCATTCAGAATAACTTCACACACACCCGCTACTGTGTATTTCCAAGTCTAATTCTGTCACTAAATCCATACCGGTGACCCAGCGCCTAAATACTAGGCCTCAAATTTAATTCCCTCTAAATCTCTCGTTACCCACCGGTGTACTGTTGTTGCTGGGCAAGATATTTAGTGTCCGTCAAAGCACATTTTTTGTTCTGGGTTGAAGTACAATTCCAAATTTAGCAATTTCATAATTTAGTGGTTTCTGCTATATCAGAGCTATTTGAAATCTATCCCTAAAAGGGTATATAATATTGAAGGTGCACATAGGGTCATTCAGAATAACTTCACACACACCCGCTACTGTGTATTTCCAAGTCTAATTCTGTCACTAAATCCATACCGGTGACCCAGCGCCTAAATACTAGGCCTCAAATTTAATTCCCTCTAAATCTCTCGTTACCCACCGGTGTACTGTTGTTGCTGGGCAAGATATTTAGTGTCCGTCAAAGCACATTTTTTGTTCTGGGTTGAAGTACAATTCCCAATTTAGCAATTTCATAATTTAGTGGTTTCTGCTATATCAGAGCTATTTGAAATCTATCCCTAAAAGGGTATATAATATTGAAGGTGCACATAGGGTCATTCAGAATAACTTCACACACACGCTTCTGTGCATTTCCAAGTCTAATTCTGTCACTAAATCCATACCGGTGACCCAGCGCCTAAATACTAGGCCTCAAATTTAAATCCCTCTAAATCTCTCGTTACCCACCGCTGTACTGTTGTTGCTGGGCAAGATATTTAGTGTCCGTCAAAGCACATTTTTTGTTCTGGGTTGAAGTACAATTCCCAATTTAGCAATTTCATAATTTAGTGGTTTCTGCTATATCAGAGCTATTTGAAATCTATCCCTAAAAGGGTATATAATATTGAAGGTGCACATAGGGTCATTCAGAATAACTTCACACACACGCTTCTGTGCATTTCCAAGTCTAATTCTGTCACTAAATCCATACCGGTCACCCAGCGCCTAAATACTAGGCCTCAAATTTAAATCCCTCTAAATCTCTCGTTACCCACCGCTGTACTGTTGTTGCTGGGCAAGATATTTAGTGTCCGTCAAAGCACATTTTTTGTTCTGGGTTGAAGTACAATTCCCAATTTAGCAATTTCATAATTTAGTGGTTTCTGCTATATCAGAGCTATTTGAAATCTATCCCTAAAAGGGTATATAATATTGAAGGTGCACATAGGGTCATTCAGAATAACTTCACACACACGCTTCTGTGCATTTCCAAGTCTAATTCTGTCACTAAATCCATACCGGTGACCCAGCGCCTAAATACTAGGCCTCAAATTTAAATCCCTCTAAATCTCTCGTTACCCACCGCTGTACTGTTGTTGCTGGGCAAGATATTTAGTGTCCGTCAAAGCACATTTTTTGTTCTGGGTTGAAGTACAATTCCCAATTTAGCAATTTCATAATTTAGTGGTTTCTGCTATATCAGAGCTATTTGAAATCTATCCCTAAAAGGGTATATAATATTGAAGGTGCACATAGGGTCATTCAGAATAACTTCACACACACGCTTCTGTGCATTTCCAAGTCTAATTCTGTCACTAAATCCATACCGGTCACCCAGCGCCTAAATACTAGGCCTCAAATTTAAATCCCTCTAAATCTCTCGTTACCCACCGCTGTACTGTTGTTGCTGGGCAAGATATTTAGTGTCCGTCAAAGCACATTTTTTGTTCTGGGTTGAAGTACAATTCCCAATTTAGCAATTTCATAATTTAGTGGTTTCTGCTATATCAGAGCTATTTGAAATCTATCCCTAAAAGGGTATATAATATTGAAGGTGCACATAGGGTCATTCAGAATAACTTCACACACACGCTTCTGTGCATTTCCAAGTCTAATTCTGTCACTAAATCCATACCGGTGACCCAGCGCCTAAATACTAGGCCTCAAATTTAAATCCCTCTAAATCTCTCGTTACCCACCGCTGTACTGTTGTTGCTGGGCAAGATATTTAGTGTCCGTCAAAGCACATTTTTTGTTCTGGGTTGAAGTACAATTCCCAATTTAGCAATTTCATAATTTAGTGGTTTCCTGCTATATCAGAGCTATTTGAAATCTATCCCTAAAAGGGTATATAATATTGAAGGTGCACATTGGGTCATTCAGAATAACTTCACACACACCCGCTACTGTGTATTTTCAAGTCTAATTCTGTCACTAAACCCATACCTGTCACCCAGCGCCTAAATACTAGGCCTCAAATTTAAATCCCTCTAAATCTCTCGTTACCCACCGCTGTACTGTTGTTGCTGGGCAAGATATTTAGTGTCCGTCAAAGCACATTTTTTGTTCTGGGTTGAAGTACAATTCCCAATTTAGCAATTTCATAATTTAGTGGTTTCTGCTATATCAGAGCTATTTGAAATCTATCCCTAAAAGGGTATATAATATTGAAGGTGCACATAGGGTCATTCAGAATAACTTCACACACACGCTTCTGTGCATTTCCAAGTCTAATTCTGTCACTAAATCCATACCGGTGACCCAGCGCCTAAATACTAGGCCTCAAATTTAAATCCCTCTAAATCTCTCGTTACCCACCGCTGTACTGTTGTTGCTGGGCAAGATATTTAGTGTCCGTCAAAGCACATTTTTTGTTCTGGGTTGAAGTACAATTCCCAATTTAGCAATTTCATAATTTAGTGGTTTCTGCTATATCAGAGCTATTTGAAATCTATCCCTAAAAGGGTATATAATATTGAAGGTGCACATAGGGTCATTCAGAATAACTTCACACACACGCTTCTGTGCATTTCCAAGTCTAATTCTGTCACTAAATCCATACCGGTCACCCAGCGCCTAAATACTAGGCCTCAAATTTATATCCCGCTGAATTTGAATACAATACATTGGGCCAAATAATATATTTGTTGTTGTGGTGAACCATAACAATGAGAAAAACATCTAGTAAGGGACGCGGACGTGGACATGGTCGTGGTGGTGTTAGTGGACCCTCTGGTGCTGGGAGAGGACGTGGCCGTTCTGCCACATCCACACGTCCTAGTGTACCAACTACCTCAGGTCCCAGTAGCCGCCAGAATTTACAGCGATATATGGTGGGGCCCAATGCCGTTCTAAGGATGGTAAGGCCTGAGCAGGTACAGGCATTAGTCAATTGGGTGGCCGACAGTGGATCCAGCACGTTCACATTATCTCCCACCCAGTCTTCTGCAGAAAGCGCACAGATGGCGCCTGAAAACCAACCCCATCAGTCTGTCACATCACCCCCATGCATACCAGGGAAACTGTCTCAGCCTCAAGTTATGCAGCAGTCTCTTATGCTGTTTGAAGACTCCGCTGGCAGGGTTTCCCAAGGGCATCCACCTAGCCCTTCCCCAGCGGTGAAAGACATAGAATGCACTGACGCACAACCACTTATGTTTCCTGATGATGAGGACATGGGAATACCACCTCAGCATGTCTCTGATGATGACGAAACACAGGTGCCAACTGCTGCGTCTTTCTGCAGTGTGCAGACTGAACAGGAGGTCAGGGATCAAGACTGGGTGGAAGACGATGCAGGGGACGATGAGGTCCTAGACCCCACATGGAATGAAGGTCGTGCCACTGACTTTCACAGTTCGGAGGAAGAGGCAGTGGTGAGACCGAGCCAACAGCGTAGCAAAAGAGGGAGCAGTGGGCAAAAGCAGAACACCCGCCGCCAAGAGACTCCGCCTGCTACTGACCGCCGCCATCTGGGACCGAGCACCCCAAAGGCAGCTTCAAGGAGTTCCCTGGCATGGCACTTCTTCAAACAATGTGCTGACGACAAGACCCGAGTGGTTTGCACGCTGTGCCATCAGAGCCTGAAGCGAGGCATTAACGTTCTGAACCTGAGCACAACCTGCATGACCAGGCACCTGCATGCAAAGCATGAACTGCAGTGGAGTAAACACCTTAAAACCAAGGAAGTCACTCAGGCTCCCCCTGCTACCTCTTCTGCTGCTGCCGCCTCGGCCTATTCTGCTGCTGCCGCCTCGGCCTCTTCCTCCGCCTCTGGAGGAACGTTGGCACCTGCCGCCCAGCAAACAGGGGATGTACCACCAACACCACCACCACCACCTCCGTCACCAAGCGTCTCAACCATGTCACACGCCAGCGTTCAGCTCTCCATCTCACAAACATTTGATAGAAAGCGTAAATTCCCACCTAGCCACCCTCGATCCCTGGCCCTGAATGCCAGCATTTCTAAACTACTGGCCTATGAAATGCTGTCATTTAGGCTGGTGGACACAGACAGCTTCAAACAGCTCATGTCGCTTGCTGTCCCACAGTATGTTGTTCCCAGCCGGCACTACTTCTCCAAGAGAGCCGTGCCTTCCCTGCACAACCAAGTATCCGATAAAATCAAGTGTGCACTGCGCAACGCCATCTGTAGCAAGGTCCACCTAACCACAGATACGTGGACCAGTAAGCACGGCCAGGGACGCTATATCTCCCTAACTGCACACTGGGTAAATGTAGTGGCAGCTGGGCCCCAGGCGGAGAGCTGTTTGGCGCACGTCCTTCCGCCGCCAAGGATCGCAGGGCAACATTCTTTGCCTCCTGTTGCCACCTCCTCCTTCTCGGCTTCCTCCTCCTCTTCTTCCACCTGCTCATCCAGTCAGCCACACACCTTCACCACCAACTTCAGCACAGCCCGGGGTAAACGTCAGCAGGCCATTCTGAAACTCATATGTTTGGGGGACAGGCCCCACACCGCACAGGAGTTGTGGCGGGGTATTGAACAACAGACCGACGAGTGGTTGCTGCCGGTGAGCCTCAAGCCCGGCCTGGTGGTGTGTGATAATGGGCGAAATCTCGTTGCAGCTCTGGGACTAGCCAATTTGACGCACATCCCTTGCTTGGCGCATGTGCTGAATTTGGTGGTGCAGAAGTTCATTCACAACTACCCCGACATGTCAGAGCTGCTGCATAAAGTGCGGGCCGTCTGTTCGCGCTTCCGGCGTTCACATCCTGCCGCTGCTCGCCTGTCTGCGCTACAGCGTAACTTCGGCCTTCCCGCTCACCGCCTCATATGCGACGTGCCCACCAGGTGGAACTCCACCTTGCACATGCTGGACAGACTGTGCGAGCAGCAGCAGGCCATAGTGGAGTTTCAGCTGCAGCACGCACGGGTCAGTCGCACTACAGAACAGCACCACTTCACCACCAATGACTGGGCCTCCATGCGAGACCTGTGTGCCCTGTTGCGCTGTTTCGAGTACTCCACCAACATGGCCAGTGGCGATGACACCGTTATCAGCGTTACAATACCACTTCTATGTCTCCTTGAGAAAACACTTAGGGCGATGATGGAAGAGGAGGTGGCCCAGGAGGAGGAGGAGGAGGAGGAGGAAGAGGGGTCATTTTTAGCACTTTCAGGCCAGTCTCTTCGAAGTGACTCAGAGGGAGGTTTTTGGCAACAGCAGAGGCCAGGTACAAATGTGGCCAGCCAGGGCCCACTACTGGAGGACGAGGAGGACGAGGATGAGGAGGAGGTGGAGGAGGATGAGGATGAAGCATGGTCACAGCGGGGTGGCACCCAACGCAGCTCGGGTCCATCACTGGTGCGTGGCTGGGGGGAAAGGCAGGACGATGACGATACGCCTCCCACAGAGGACAGCTTGTCCTTACCCCTGGGCAGCCTGGCACACATGAGCGACTACATGCTGCAGTGCCTGCGCAACGACAGCAGAGTTGCCCACATTTTAACCTGTGCGGACTACTGGGTTGCCACCCTGCTGGATCCACGCTACAAAGACAATGTGCCCACCTTACTTCCTGCACTGGAGCGTGATAGGAAGATGCGCGAGTACAAGCGCACGTTGGTAGACGCGCTACTGAGAGCATTCCCAAATGTCACAGGGGAACAAGTGGAAGCCCAAGGCCAAGGCAGAGGAGGAGCAAGAGGTCGCCAAGGCAGCTGTGTCACGGCCAGCTCCTCTGAGGGCAGGGTTAGCATGGCAGAGATGTGGAAAACTTTTGTCAACACGCCACAGCTAACTGCACCACCACCTGATACGCAACGTGTTAGCAGGAGGCAACATTTCACTAACATGGTGGAACAGTACGTGTGCACACCCCTCCACGTACTGACTGATGGTTCGGCCCCATTCAACTTCTGGGTCTCTAAATTGTCCACGTGGCCAGAGCTAGCCTTTTATGCCTTGGAGGTGCTGGCCTGCCCGGCAGCCAGCGTTTTGTCTGAACGTGTATTCAGCACGGCAGGGGGCGTCATTACAGACAAACGCAGCCGCCTGTCTACAGCCAATGTGGACAAGCTGACGTTCATAAAAATGAACCAGGCATGGATCCCACAGGACCTGTCCGTCCCTTGTCCAGATTAGACATTAACTACCTCCCCATAACCATATATTATTGGACTCCAGGGCACTTCCTCATTCAATCCTATTTTTATTTTCATTTTACCATTATATTGCGAGGCTACCCAAAGTTGAATGAACCTCTCCTCTGCCTGTGTGCTAGGCCTAAATATATGCCAATGGACTGTTGCAGTGGTGGCTGACATGAAGCCTGATTCTCTGCTATGACATGCAGACTAATTCTCTGCTGACATGAAGCCAGATTGTCTGTTACGGGACCTCTCTCCTCTGCCTGGGTGCTGGGCCTAAATTTATGACAATGGACTGTTGCAGTGGTGGCTGACGTGAAGCCTGATTCTCTGCTATGACATGCAGACTGATTCTCTGCTGACATGAAGCCAGATCGTCTGTTACGGGACCTCTCTCCTCTGCCTGGGTGCTAGGCCTAAATATATGCCAATGGACTGTTGCAGTGGTGGCTGACGTGAAGCCTCATTCTCTGCTATGACATGCAGACTGATTCTCTGCTGACATGAAGCCAGATTGTCTGTTACGGGACCTCTCTCCTCTGCCTGTGTGCTAGGCCTAAATATATGCCAATGGACTGTTGCAGTGGTGGGTGACGTGAAGCCTCATTCTCTGCTATGACATGCAGACTGATTCTCTGCTGACATGAAGCCAGATTGTCTGTTACGGGACCTCTCTCCTCTGCCTGTGTGCTAGGGCCTAAATATATGCCAATGGACTGTTGCAGTGGTGGCTGACGTGAAGCCTCATTCTCTGCTATGACATGCAGACTGATTCTCTGCTGACATGAAGCCAGATTCTCTGTTACGGGACCTCTCTCCTCTGCCTGTGTGCTGGGCCTAAATTATGCCAATGGACTGTTGCAGTGGTGGGTGACGTGAAGCCTCATTCTCTGCTATGACATGCAGACTGATTCTCTGCTGACATGAAGCCAGATTGCTCTGTTACGGGACCTCTCTGCCTCTGCCTGTGTGCTAGGGCCTAAATATATGCCAATGGACTGTTGCAGTGGTGGGCTGACGTGAAGCCTCATTCTCTGCTATGACATGCAGACTAATTCTCTGCTGACATGAAGCCAGATTCGTCTGTTACGGACCTCTCTCCTCTGCCTGGGTGCTGGGCCTAAATTTATGACAATGGACTGTTGCAGTGGTGGGCTGACGTGAAGCCTGATTCTCTGCTATGACATGCAGACTGATTCTCTGCTGACATGAAGCCAGATCCTCTGTTACGGGACCTCTCTCCTCTGCCTGGGTGCTGGGCCTAAATATATGACAATGGACTGTTGCAAGTGGTGGCTGACGTGAAGCCTGATTCTCTGCTATGATATGAAGACTGATTCTCTGCTGACATGAAGCCAGATTGCTCTGTTACGGGACCTCTCTCCTCTGCCTGTGTGCTGGCCTAAATATATGCCAATGGACTGTTGCAGTGGTGGCTGACGTGAAGCCTCATTCTCTGCTATGACATGCAGACTATTCTCTGCTGACATGAAGCCAGATTCTCTGTTACGGGACCTCCCTCCTCTGCCTGGGTGCTGGGCCTAAATATATGCAAGGACTGTTGCAGTGGTGGGTGACGTGAAGCCTCATTCTCTGCTATGACATGCAGACTGATTCTCTGGTGACATGAAGCCAGATCCTCTGTTACGGGACCTCTCTCCTCTGCCTGGTGTGCTGGGCCTAAATTTAATGCAAATGGACTGTTGACAGTGGTTGGGTGACGTGAAGCCTCATTCTCTGCTATGACATGCAGACTTATTCTTGCTGACATGAAGCCAGATTCTCTGTTACGGGCTCCTCCTCTGCCTGGG